>NC_092756.1:98212205-98508417 GCF_047496795.1 Chiloscyllium punctatum | reverse complement strand
TGCAGCTTTGGAACAATATCATGAGGTATAATTGCATTGAAAGTGAAACTGGGAGTTTGAAATTCACTTGAGTTCTACTGGATAACATGCACTTACCAAATTTATTAATGAAGCATTTAATGATTACATTCTTCCACAGATTGTGGGCGTTGCTGAATAGGCCAGCTATTGTTACCTATCCTAATTGAGAAGGTAATGAGCCGCCTAGTTGAATCTCTGTAGTCCACCTTGCATAAGTAAACACAGTACTGTTTGGGAATGAGCTCCAGAATTTTGACCCAGTGAGTGGTGGTATATTTCCAAGTTGGGATGGTGTCTGGGTGCTCTTGATCATCCACTCTCCTGGTTTTCCCAAGTGGTCGAGGTCACTGTTAGTACTGTCTAAGTAGCTTTGGGTTACTGCAATACATCTTGTGTATAATAGATTCTGCTGTCACGCTGGTGGAAGTAAATGTAAAATGAAGTACTAATCTTGCAAGTTTCTTTGATTTGAATGGTGTCACGCTTCTGGAGCACTATTGAAGCTGCAGCCAGATTTTGGGGAGTCACAAGATGAGTTACTAGTTTCAGAATTCTTGGCCTCTGATCAGCTGTTGCTTTTTTGGCTGGTCCAGTTCCATTTACTATCAGTGAGGCATTCAGCAATGCTAATGCTGTTTGATGTCAAGGACAGGTGGTTTAATTCTCTGGTTGGAGATGACCATCGACTGGCACTTATGGGGCATATAATATCAATGTTATTTTCCATTTAACTGCCCAAGAATGAATATTGACCTCATCTTGCTGCATGTGGGTAATTACTACTTTAGTATATGAGACACTGCAAATAATTCAGTGATATTTCCACTTCTGCCTTCGGTTGCTGGTAAGATTATTGATGGACATTAAGGTGGTTCGGTTTAGAATGTGACTTAGTACCTTTTAAATCCACAAGACACTATGTAAAATCAAATCCTCTTTTTTTTTCCCCACTTTGTGCAGCTAGTGTGCACTAACCACTGACTCCAATATATTTTTAATGTAAATTAGCCAAATCATTTTCAAGTTTGTATTACTGGTGTTAAGAGTTTTAAATTGACAGAATTGAAATTTAACAGTAGATTATTTAGCTGTGCAGTCTATAATCATTTTGTGCCATTGAAATTCTGCAATGAAACTTCTACAAGGAACCTTTACCATTTCAAGTCAGCCTTGCACCCCCAATCCTACGTCCCTCCAAACTGTGGTCGGGCCTATTGCAACATTGTAAAATGTCTGGTACGCCAAGAACTTTGCTTTCAATATTTTCATTTGACCTCTGTGCACTTTTTTTGTGTCAAATATCTGCCAGTTGCTGTACCATTGTCATCATTCGAAAGTCGGATGTATTTTTGAGTTTAGACATGTTTTAATTGTTTGTTGGGTCACAACATTGCTGCCAGGCCTGTAGAATTAAAAAATAAGTACACAAAATAATCTTGGTTATGGGGTGAATGTTGGCCACAACACCGTGGAGAACTTCCCTGTTCTTAAAAATAACAACCGTAGGACTTTAAAGGAGAACGGACCTTGGTATAACATGTTATCCAAACATTTTGCACACCAATAGTGAAGTACTCCCTCAAAACTGCATTGAAATGTTAGCCTCTTTATGGACTTGTATTTTTGCAATAAAAATTTTCCTTGGATCATTGGAGGCTGTGAGGGGTGACCATATAGATGTTTATATAATCATGAGGGTGGGTGATTAGCCAAGGTCTTAGGTTGGGGGAATCCAAAACTAGTGGGTATAGGTTTAAGGTGAGAGGGGAAAGATTTAAAAAGGACCTGAAGGGTAACTTTTTCATGCAGAGGAATGAGCTGCTAGAGGAAGAGGTAGAGGCTAGTACAATTATAACATTTAAAAGACATAGAACACTTCGATGCATTACAGGCCCTTCGGTCCTTGTTGTTCCACCGATCTGTGGAACCAATCTGAAGCCTACCTAGTCTCCACTATTCCATTTTCATCCATCTGGATGGGAGTGTGAATAGGAAGGATTTAAAGGGATTTGGTGCAAAATGACTAGGTCAGCGTGGACATTTAGCCTGAAAGGTTTGTTTCCATGCTGTTTGACTCTTGACTGTCTCACAGCTTAGCTTAGCCAGTGTTTCTCGGTGAAATTTGGTGAGGGAGTCATGTATCATGTCATCTGTTTTTAAAATATCTGATCGTTGTCAGTTTTTTTTATACCTGGATCAGAATTTCTTTTGATGTATCTATTGATTTGCTTACTTTGGTGGTCTTTAATATAGTGTTTAGCTCGAGTCACTCAAGTATTCTGAAATACTGTATATTGCATCTTATTGCTGTGGAGTGCATGACTGTGCTGCTACGCACACTTTTAAGTTGAGGGAAGAGTTTCTAAAAAGAAACGTAAAAATGTGCATTGCCAACAGTTTTGTGCTAGTTTACTTTTGTCCTTTCAACCCTGTGGTCTATTGGCTAATGCTCTTTTCGTTTAACATGCTCTTTTTTTTTGTTGTACAGCATAATAGAAGAAACCATTATCTTAAAACTCCATCACTGTTTAGGCTGTTGGTGCAGCGTCAGGTGTATTAGTTCAGCAGACCCAAAAATAACCAGGTATTTGGGACCAGGGAGTGTGGCAACAAATGGTGATCAACTTGTGTCAATGAAATGATTTTATTTCATTGTTAGATTTGGCAGAGCAGTTATTATATTTACAACGACTTAGATTTATATAGCACCTTATAGAATGATAAACCATCCCAAGGTTGCATGGGAACAAGCCATGTAAGCATAGAGTCAGAGAAATGTACAGCACGGAAACAGACCCTTCGGTGTGAGGTCCACTGCTTTTTGTCACTTATATAAATGATTTGGATGTGAACATAGATTTAGTTAATAAGTTTGCAGATTTAAGGTGTAGTGGACAGCGAAGAAGGTTACCTCAGAGTACAATGGGATCTTGGTCAGATGGGCCAATGGGCTGAGGATTGGCAGATGGAGTTTAATTTAGATAAATGTGAGGTGCGGCATTTTGGAAAGGTAAGTCAGAGCAGGACTTATGCACTTAATTGGATTGAGTTGAATTTATTGTCATGTGTGCCGAGGCACAATGAAAACCTTTGTCTTGCGAGCACTACAGGCAGATCACATAATTAAATAGCATAGATAAGTAAATGGTAGGTAAACAGCCGCAAAAACACAGATACAGGCGAATGCTAAGGGTTTGTGAGTCCATTCAGTATTCTAACAACAGTAGGGTAGTAACTGTTTCGAAACCGGCTGGTGCGTGTGTTCAGGCTTCTGTACCTTCTCAATGGTAGAGGTTGTAGAAAAGCATTGCTAGGGTGGGATGGATCTTTGAGAATGCTGGTGCCCTGTCCTTGACAGCGGGCCTGGTAGATGGATTCTGTAGATGGGAGGTTGGCCTTTGTGATTGAACTCAGCCCTAACACCATTTTCTGTAACCATGTCCAATCTTGAATGGTACAGTTACCATACCAGGTAGTGATACATCCAGACAGAATGCTCTCAGTGGCGCACCTATAAAACTTGGCAAGGTTATTTGCTGTCATGCCAAATTTCCTCAGCTGCCTGAGGAAGAGGAGACTTTGTTGGGCCTTTGTAACCAGTGCGTCCACATGAACAGTCCAAGAAAGCTTGTTGTGGATGATCACTCCCAGGAGCTTGACAGTCTCCACTCATTCCACCTCTGTGCTGTTAATGTGTAGGGGGGGGGGGGCATGAGTAATATCCCACCAAAAGTCAGTAATGAGTTCCTTGTTTTACTGGCATTGGGAGCTAGTTGTTCTCAGTGCACCATTTTTCTAGGTCTTCCACCTCCAAACTAGAGACCCAGACAGACACCCGGCGACTATGGTAAGGAGTGAGTGACATCACAGGTTCAAAAAAAGAGTCAGTGCAAGATAGCTGACGATGACATATCCTTCCAAGACCATTTCAACGCCTGCTATGTTCGCTTTGAGCAGAATTTGGCAGAGAGGTAGCACCTATTCCGACATGTCCTGACAAACCTATCCTAACAGTCACTGCATCAGAGGTCAGATCAGTTTTCCTATGCATTAATCCAAGGAAAGTGATGGGAACAGACGGAGTACCAGGCCGTGCACCCAGAGCTGTAGTCTGTAGTCTAGGTCTGTAGTCTGTTTCATTGCCATGTGAGGTTTGACCAAATATGGTGATGTCAACAGTGAGCTTGTAAATGGCATTAGTCTAGTATTTGGCGACACAGTTATGAGTATACAGTGAGTACAGTAGGGGGGCTGAGTATGCACCCCTAGAGAAAGTTCCAATGTTGAGTATTAGTGAGGATGAGATATTGTCCCTAATCTTCACTGATTGTGGCCTGTAGATCAGGAAACTGAGGATCCAGTTGCAGAGAGTGGGGCTTAGTCTGAGATCACTAAGTTTAGAATTCAGTCTCAAGGGGATAATAGTGTTGAAGGCTGAACTGTAGTCAATGAGTAGGATTCTTATGTAGCTGTTCTTCGTGTCAGGATGTTCTAGGGACGAGTGAAGGACAAGTGATATGGCATCTGACAAGGATCTGTTGGTCTGATAGGCAAATAGGAGTGGGTCAGGGATGGTGGGGAGGCTGGTGTTGTTTAATGCCATGACCAACCTTCCAAAGCACTTCCTACCATTGAAGTTAGGGCCACTGGGTGGTAGTCATTGCAACACGCTGCATGAGCCTTCTTAGGCACAGGGATAATGTTGGCATTATTGAAATAGGCAGGGACAGTGGCCTGCTGCAGGGAGAGGTTGAAGATGCCCGGGAAGACCTCTGCCAGTCAATCTGCACATGCTCTGGGTGCACGGCCTGGTACTCCGTCTGTTCCCATCACTTTCCTTGGATTAATGCATAGGAAAACTGATCTGACCTCTGATGCAGTGACTGTTAGGATAGGTTTGTCAGGACATGTCGGAATAGGTGCTACCTCTCTGCCAAATTCTGCTCAAAGTGAACATAGCAGGCGTTGAAATGGTCTTGGAAGGATATGTCATCGTCAGCTATCTTGCACTGACTCTTTTTTTGAACCTGTGATGTCACTCACTCCTTACCATAGTCGCCGGGTGTCTGTCTGGGTCTCTAGTTTGGATCGGTATTGGTCCTTGGCTGTCTTAATGGCTCTGCGAAGGTCATACTTAGATTCCTTATATTTGAGTGGGTCTTCTGATCTGAAGGCCTCACACATAGTTTGTAGCAGGTTCTATATGATTCATCGAGGGTCTCCTGTTGGGGAACACCTGGATTGAATTGCTCGGTATGCAGTCCTCCACACACTTGCTGATAAAATCTGTGGTGGTGTACCAGACCAGGGTACTTGCGGACTTTTTGAACATGGCCCAATCAGCCGATTCCAAATAGCACTGGAGTTGATCCTCTGCTTCCACTGACCAGCACTAGACCTTTATCCGTGAGGGGTCCTCCTGCTTGAGCTTTTGCCTTTAAGTCGAGAGAAGAAATATGGCATTGTGGTCGGAGTTCCCAAAATGAGGATGGAGGATGGAGTGGTAGGCATCTTTTACAGTGTAGCAGTGGTCTAAAATGTTCAGGGCCCCTGGTGCGGCAGGTAATGTTCTGGTGGTACTTGGGTAACACCTTAGATTGGCTTGATTGAAGTCGCCACTAACAATAGACAGGGCCTCAGGGTGTTAGTGGTGGAGTACAGCAAATCCAGAGCTTCCTCAATCCTTGTTTATGGTGGTATGTACACAGCAGCTAGTATAGCAGCAGTAAATTCCTGTGGTTGATAATGAGGAATTGGAGGTTTGGGAAGCATTGGCTGCCCAGGGTTGCAATGTCCGTGCACCACAAGTGTTGATTTAAAAAGCAAACCCCTCCACCCTTTGTTTTTCTATCCATCATATGGACCATACAGTGTCCTCTGGTAAGTCAATCAGCCTGAAGTGCGCAGTCCCGCAGTTCACGCTGGAAGCTGAGCTGTGATCTACGTTCGTCCATCTTGTTCTCCAGCGATTGTATGTTTGCTAGGAGTAAACTAGGAAGGGGGGGGTCTTGAAACTACGTAGCCTCAGTCTTACTAGAGGCCAGCATGATTACCCTGTTTCCTTGCAGGTTTCTTACATTTGCATGATCTGGTGGAGTGGGTTGAGACTGCTTCCAGTTAAGTGGTCCTTACCATTAAGTCCGAGGAAGGTCCTGGGGAGTGTTGCTGAATAAAGAGACCTTGGAGTGCAGGTTCATAGTTACTTGAAAGTGGAATTGCAGGTCGATAGGATAGTGAAGAAGTGTTTATGTTTTCCTTTTTTGGTCAAATCATTGAATGTAGGAGTTGGGAGGTCATGATACGACTGTACAGGACATTGGTTAGGTTACTTTTGGAATATTGCGTGCAGTTCTGGCCTCCTTGCTATCGGAAGGATGTTATGAAACTTGAAGGGTTTAGAAAAGATTTACATAGGAACCTCAATTATCTGATCGAGATGGGTAGGCAGTATTTCGTATGGATAATTGATTATTTGGTTAATTGATTCAATTCCTTTCTTCTGGGGCTTGGAGTTTTTTGTTAAGTCCATTCCCTGTTCAGGAGACGAGGCAGCAGCACACTGTGCGTGAGCACCCATCTGCGCCCCCAACCCTGTCCAACACCACCCCACCCTGCCTGCCCCCAACCATGTCCAACTCCGCCCCTGCCTACCCGCACCCCATCCACACCCACCCCACCCCACCCCCATCCCTTGCCCGCCCCCTAATGCCATCCAACACCTCCCATCTGTCCCCACCGACCCTACTGCCCTGCCTCCTGTGCCCTGCACCTCCCCCCCGCCTCCGGGGCAGCCAGACTGGACCCCAACAGTAAGACTGCTACCTTTGGTGGGGGGGGGGGGGAAAGAGGTGAGTCTTCAAATAGAGCGCGCGCACACACACACACACACACACACACACACACACACACACACACACACACACACACACACACACACACAACGTTTTACTCCAACGTTTTGACAGGTTCCACCTTTGCCCTGTACTGGACAATGTTGGAGAGATTATCTGGGGAAGGGGAGTTTAGGGGACACCCCTATGTGGAACTCTAGGGAGAGAGGGAGGGAGGACAGAAGGTCAGTCATTTAGAGACAGTGCCTGGGCTCCCATCGATGTAGCAGTTCAGTAAGCTGAGTTCACTTTTAATCACTAAACAAAAGACGCGATCAGTGTTGGAAACATGTCTTTGATGTAATGTTTCTATTGGGACCTTGAGATCATCTTCAGATAATCTGAAATTCGGATAATTGATATTTGGATAATTGATATTCAGATAATTGAGGTTTCTCTGTACGAGGATGTTGCCAGGATTGGAGTTTTTGAGCAATAGGGAAGAGGCTGAATAGGCTGCAGCTGTTTTCCCTGGAGCTTTGTTGGCTGAGGGGGTGACCTTATGGAGGTTTATAAAATCATGAAGGGCATGGACAGGACAAGTAGACAAGGTCTTTTCTGTCGGTTGGGGGTGGTCCAGAACTAGAAGGCATTGGTTTACGATGAGAAGGGACAGATTTAAAAGGAATCTAAGGGGCAATATTTTCGAGCAGTAGGTATTTCATGTATAGAATGAGCTGCTAGAGGAAATGGTGGAGGCTGGTACATTTACAACATTTAAAGGGCATTCAAAGTTTGGGAGAAGATTTGTAGCTCGGGCGCTTGTTGTTGTGGTTCTGTTTGCCGAGCTGGGAATTTGTGTTGCAAACGTTTCGTCCCCTGTCTAGGAGACATCCTCAGTGCTTGGGAGCCTCCTGTGAAGCGCTTCTGTGATGTTTCCTCCGGCATTTATAGTGGCTTGTCTCTGCCGCTTCCGGTTGTCAGTTCCAGCTGTCCGCTGCAGTGGCCGGTATATTGGGTCCAGTTCGATGTGTTTGTTGATAGAGTCTGTGGATGAGTGCCATGCCCCTAGGAATTCCCTGGCTGTTCTCTGTTTGGCTTGCCCTACAATAGTAGTGTTGTCCCAGTCAAATACATGCTGCTTGTCATCTGCGTGTGTGGCTACTAAGGATAGCTGGTCGTGTCATTTCGTGGCTAGTTGGTGTTCGTGGATGCGGATCATTAGCTGTCTTCCTATTTGTCCTATGTAGTGTTTTGTGCAGTCCTTGCATGAGATTTTGTACACTACATTAGTTTTGCTCATGTTTGGTATCGGGTCCGTCGTTCTGGTGAGTTGTTGTCTGAGAGTGGCTGTTGGTTTGTGTGCTGTTATGAGTCCTAGTGGTCGCAGTAGTTTGGCTGTCAGTTCGGAAATGCTCCTGATGCATGGTAGTGTGGCTAGTCCTTTGAGTTGCGTCCTTGTCCTCGTTCCATAGTCTTTCCCTTAGGCATCTGTTGATGAAATTGCGTGGGTATCCGTTTTTGGCGAATACATTGTATAGGTGTTCTTCTTCCTCTTTTTGCAATTCTGGTGTGCTACAGTGTGTTGTGGCCCTTTTGAATAGTGTCTTGATGCAACTTCGTTTGTGTGTGTTGGGGTGGTTGCTTTCATAGTTCAGGACTTGGTCTGTGTGTGTGGCTTTCCTGTATACCTTTGTGCTGAATTCTCTGTTTGGTGTTCTCTGTACCATCACGTCTAGGAATGGGAGTTGGTTATCCTTTTCTTCCTCTCTCGTGATTCGGATTCCTGTGAGTGTGGTGTTGATGATCCAGTGTGTGTTCTCTATTTCTGTGCTTTTAATGATTACAAAGACGTCATCCACATATCTGACCCAGAGTTTGGGTTGAATTTGCGGTAAGACTGTTTGTTCTAACCTTTGCATTACCGCTTCTGCTATAAGTCCAGAGATGGGTGAGCCCATGGGTATTCCGTTGATTTGTTCGTATATCTAGTTGTTGAATGTGAAGTGTGTTGTGAGGCATAGGTCCAGTAGTTTAAGTATGCTGTCTTTGTTGATAGGTTCAACGTCCTGTTGTGTGTTCTGTATGTCCAGCAGGTTGGCTATTGTTTCTTTGGCTAGGGTTTTGTCGATAAGAGGTGAACTGTGCCATTACATCGAATGAGACCATGGTTTCTTCCTTGTCTATGTGTATATTTCTGATGATGTCCAAGAATTCCTGTGTTGATTGTATAAGACTGTCTGGATCCGCTGATCAGGTGTTTCAGTTTCTGCTGTAGTTCTTTAGCCAGTTTGTGTGATGGTGTCCCTGGTAGTGATACTATGGGTCTAGTGGGATATCTGGTTTGTGCACTTTAGGTAGTCCATAGAATCTGGGGGTGTTGTTGCTTTCAGCTTTCATTCTTTGTAGGTCAGACCTGGTTATCTGTCCGTTTTTTGGAAAGACACAAGATAGCTATCCTTAGTAGCCACACATGCAGATGACAAGCAACATGAATTTGACTGGAACAACACTACTATTATAGGGCAAGCCAAACAGAGAACAGCCAGGGAATTCCTAGGGGCATGGCACTCATCCACAGATTCTAATAACAAACACATCGACCTGGACCCAATATACCGGCCACTGCAGCGGACAGCTGGAACTGACAACCGGAAGTGGCAGAGACAAGCCACTATAAATGCCGGAGGAAACATCACAGAAGCGCTTCACAGGACGCTCCCAAGCACTGAGGATGTCACCTAGACAGGGGACTAAACATTTGCAACACAAATTCCCAGCTCGGCGAACAGAACCACAACAACATTTAAAGGGCATCTGGATGGGTGTGTGAATAGGGAGGGTTTAGAGGGCTATGGGCCAAGTGCTGGCAAATGGGTCTAGATTAGTTTAGGATATCTGGTCGAAGTAGATGACTAAAAACTTGGTTAAAGAAGTAGGCCTCGTAAAGGATGGAAGAACAGTGGAGAGTGTTGGGAGCGTGGGCCTAGACAGCTGGAGAAATGTTCACTAAAGGTAGATTGATTAAAATCAGGATACTCAAATGTGGAAATCTTGGAGAATTGTAGGGTTAGAGAAGATGAGAGTTGGGAGTGGTGTGGTATTGAAGGATTTTTAAAGTTGAGCCATTGTAGGTCAGTGAGTGTAGTGGAGATAGGTGAACAGGACTGAGAACAATTGAGATGTTATAATTTTAGCTGTTTGTATATACTTCCTGAAGTTCCAATTAATAACGTTCAATTAGTTATTTTGTGGTCTGTTGTCCTTACCATCACCTGGTGGCATGGAGATACAGCATTCCACTGATCTTGTGAATTGCTAGTCTACTGC
This sequence comes from Chiloscyllium punctatum, assembly GCF_047496795.1. Lineage (NCBI taxonomy): Eukaryota > Metazoa > Chordata > Chondrichthyes > Orectolobiformes > Hemiscylliidae > Chiloscyllium > Chiloscyllium punctatum. The sequence continues at coordinate 98,498,236 of NC_092756.1, read as the reverse complement.
ACACTGTTTTTTACTTTCTTGGCAAGCATACAAGACTGAGAAAAGTCTGTGAAGAAAAAAATCAGCATTTTCCTGACTTGTGAACAGTTTACAATCAATTAAGTGCTTTTGAAGTGTCGTCACTCTAGTAATGTAGGAAATGTGGCAGCCATTGTGTGCATGCCAAGCTCCCACAAACAGCTTTGTGCAAATGAACAGACCTGTTCTTTTGATTTTGGTGAGATAAATATTTGTGAGGACACAGGAAAACCCTCCAGCTCTTCTTGTAGTGTAATGGGATCTTTTACATCCACTTGAGTTTAGGAGGAACCTTAGTTTAACCTTTTATTCTGAAAGACATTTGTCCCTCTCAGTGCAGCATTGGAATATGACTTTTGTGACCAAGTTTCTGAAGTGGGATTGAAACCCACAATCTTAATGTACTGTATTGCATTGAGTATGACTGTAGGCCGCTCTTGTTGCGCTAACTTTATTTATACCTCAGTAGAGGGCAATGTAACAAAATACCTAGATTTTGCAGTAAGCTGCAATCCCTATCCACTTAAGATACTATTTTATCTTTTAATCCATGTAATTTCCCAGATATAATAGAACAAAATCAATGTTAACAACAGTTGAAATTTAACAAGTGGTACAATTTTTTTTGTTAACGTAGTGACAACCAAGGCATTTGACTGATATTGAGAGACTGACATGTATACTAGCATGTGTTTCATGGAAAATGGTATTTGGTCAGTAATTATAAAAAAATTATTTTGCCTACATAACTTCATTTAGCCTATTTGGTTTTTTCTTTCTTTCTGATATTTCTATCCATGTGCTCTATCCTGTCAAAATCTCTGATTTGAATTTGACTATTGATTCTTCTGTTAAATGGTTTTGACTGTGACATTGATTTGTTTTACTCAAAGATCCTGATTCACTTTGCCTATCAATGAATTCTGATATTGGTAAGCTTTTTATTCCTTTGGGATTCTCACTTCGTTTTCTAACTTTCACTTGGGGCTGTAAAAGGAACTTGAATTATATAGGGGGTTACTCTGTCAGATTTCCTCTTTCAAACATCTGGTTTACAGGACACTGACAGAATCTCTCTTCAAGATATGTAAAAACAACCAGTCTCTTTACAACATCTTAAATTACATACTTTCCCTATTTGCCTTGGTTTTTCACCATGACCTTCTGACAGCACTGAACTGTCAATGTTTCATGTGTCATGACTCATCTTTGCTTCAGCTGCTTTATTGTTTACTTTTCTGCTGATGTCCATCTTAAGCAATGATTTGGAGGAGCCAGTCTTGGACTGGGGTGGACAAAATTAAAAATCACACAACACCAGTTTATAGTCCAACAGGTTTACTTGGAAGCACTAGCTTTTGAAGCAATGAAGAAGCAGCACTTCGAAAGCTAGTGCTTCCAAATAAACCTGTTGGATTATAACCTGGTATTGTGCGATTTTGAACTTCATCTTAAGCAAACCAAGCCTTGTTTCAGTGGCATATTTAAATACTAATTCGTAAGATGAGCAACATGTTGTAGTCTGGAGGGTTGTTCTATAAGAGAGCAGGAAAATGTTCAGATTGTTCAAAGAGAAATATGGAAATTACTGCCAAATTTGTTGTCTTATATATACTTCATAAAGAGCTTTTCAACATCTGCACCATCGTTTATTTTGATGCTGTGACATATTTCAGTATTAGAATGTGTATGACTCAGATATTTCAAACTTTTTTTTAAGAACCCCTGGAGTATGGAAACAGGCCATTTGGCCCAACAAGTCCACAATAACCTGCCAAAGAGTTACCCTCCCAGACTCATTCCCCTACTCTATATTTTATCCCTGACTAATGCACCTAACACTATGGGCAATTTAGCATGGCCAATTCACCTCATCTGCACATCTTTGGATTGTGGGAGAAAACCGGAGCACACAGAGGAAACCCACACAGACACTCGGAGAATGTGCAAACTCCACACAGACCGAGGTGGGAATTGAACCCGGGTCCAGACACTCTTCTGACTTAAACGTATATGTTGGGATCAAATAATAATCTGGCAAGCCAAATCTTTAAAATCTCAAGTTTTACATTTGTGATGCCCCAAATTAGGCATTATTCAACATTTATCTACTTTTTATTGACTGAAACTTCTCAAACCTTCTGTCCAAATCTTCTCAAAACTCGCTGAAACTTCTAAACTTGAGTATTTTGCTGTCTGACATTGTTTTAACAATGTGAAACAGATGTTTTAGTTATTTCCATACTATGTAGTATTATGTGAGGTAATAACAGTATCCCTAACCCTTGTGGCGAAGTATCATAACCTAAAATCAATTACTTCTTGGGATAACAGTGGACCAAAATAACTTTGCTAGTCAGTACTGTCTTGTTTAAATGCTTTTTGACACTCTACAGACCACTCCCAATCTTTTACTCTTTGAGCAGTTGATGTATTGGAGTGAATGCAGTTGAACTAAAGATAAGACATAACAGTCCCAATGAATGTATTAAATTCTTTGCTGTCTGTTATCTCTGCTTTCAAAATTCTCTTAGTCTTCTCATGGGATGGATGCCTTCATCTGTTTGGTACCTGGGTATGTTACACCAAAAACAAAATGTTTTTTAAGCTTTCCTGCAATCTTGAAGTTGAGTTATAACTTTGTTCATCCCTGCAGCTGTTTACTCTGCCTTACTGCTAGTTAGCATGTCATCTAAAAGCAGAATACTACTCTTATCCCACTTAATACCTGATTTCACTATGCTCTGGAACACTGCAGTCACCATATATGTTGCATGAAAGCATAATACACAGTTCTTTGCTCTTCTCAGTTAATTCTAATTGCAAATGTGTGTTTGACAAATTTGTCTTATCAAATACTTCTCTTTTGGCTAAATTAGAAAGCAGATCTTCACTCATCTGCAGAGCTTAAATCTGATCCATTGTTTGTGGATCACTTAATTTTGTCTATCACCGCCTGCTTCTCTGGTTTGGTATACAAATGGTCCTATGTTGTAGCTTAAACAAGTTTTGTACCTCATTATTGGGTATGCCTAGTGCTGATCCTTATATGCCCCCTCTGCTCTTCATTGAATGTTGATTCCCTGGCTTGTTGATTATTGTAAAGTGTAGGATATCGACCTGATGCCATTAGACATGTTAATGTCAGATGTACTCTGACCCTAATGTAAATAACTTGGCCAAGTCTAACTGTATTTTCTTAGAATGTAACTGCTGTCGACTGACAAGATGTCAGAAGCAGTTTTGGGGAGCACTTGGACTACACTGTTGTGTCCAGCATGTGCAGAACTGAGCCATGACGTTTTTCTAGTTCAAGGCTGGCACATTGGTGTGGCAAAGATTCCAATTCCCGGTGAGCTCATTTGTTAGTTAATGTGGTTCTTACTCCAGAATCATTGACTTGTGATCCATATTGGGTGGCGATGCCTTTTTAAATTTAATTTTTTAAAATGTATATAGATTCATTGTTGCCATTACAAGGATTATGACAAGTTAACCTGGGCTTTCTGGGAGAGGCCGACTACTGAAGAATACATCCATTTATAGGAAATAGTAAAAATTTATAAATGATGCCAGTTAAGTCAGCCCATACATTTTGGTGGTGTTCTAGGCCTTTTTGATAGGACACTTTGCATTGATGTATTTCTGATGAGAATTTTAATAGCGATGACAATTGAAAAATGATTTTTAGGAAAACAGTCAATCCAAACATGATTCTGTTTAAACTTTGAATTAAGAGAATAAATTATGTTTGCAGCACCTAAATCAGGATGTCTCTCAGGTTGCAAGGGATGAAATGAGTTATAAAACATTATGTGCATTTAAAAGCATATCTCTTTTTCTGATTATACTCCTTCTCTGCATAAGCAAGAAATATTCTCCTTAATGTGACATAAAAACAGCTGTATTCTGAAGCCAATCTCTTCCCATCAGGGAAATGTGTTCCTTCTGACTACTGCCAGTGGCCAGTAATAGGATGCAACACCTTATTCCACTCAAACATTATTCTAGTGTTCAGTGCAGTTACTGTTGGGTGATAACAAGTCAATTTTGCATAAATAAATCTGACTTGGAGACTTCTTGTGTTCACCTGTGATAATTGGCACAGTTAGAGTCATATCGCTATGAATCAACTTTTTCTTTGGCTACTCGAATTTTATGTTCAGCCATATTATACTCATCTACCATGTGTTTTTTTTGTTGTTGTCTGAGTACAATTGTTTATCTTCCTGCTCAATAATATCAACTTTTATTTCCACATTTATGATATACACATTAATGGTTTCCAGATTTCCAAATTGGCTTCAGCTCTACCATGAGCTGGAGCATAATTGCTTTTTAACTTCTGTATGCTAATTGGCTATGATTGGCTAGCTCACAAGCATGACACTTGGATGGGAACGGGGGCATTTAAATGCAGTAAGTTGGTAATTTCTGACACTAAACCCAAAATAGCGACAAAACAAAAATTGCTGGAAAAGCTCTGGAGGGCTGGCAACATCTGTGGAGACAAATCAGTTGACATTTCAGGTCCAGTGACCCTTCCTCAGAAGTCTGTTCTGAGGAAGGGTCACTGGACCCAATTAATTAACTCTGATTTTTTCGAAAAGCTAGAATAGTGAACCCACTATCACTAGTATCCTTACATACTGATGAGGAAGGACATCACTTTGACTGGGACATCCTAAGACAAGCCAAGCAGACATGTACAAGAATTCCTAGGAGCATGGCATTCCAACTGGAACTCTCTCAACAAAAGCATCAACTTGGATGCTATCTACCACCATCTGAGAATAAGAGGAGGAAATGACATCACCTACACAGGAAATAACATCATCAATCCATGGAAACCTAAACACAAATAGAAAGTGGAACAGAGCAACAGCGCTTCATCAGAGGCTCCGTGATGTTACCTAGTCTGAAAACGAATCTTCCAGCTCAGTGAGAAAAGTTGCATCCAGAACCTTAACCTGAACAACAAATCTTCTCCAAACTCGCTAACCTTCTTTATTGTATACTATGCCACCAATTTTGGTGAATTCTGCAAACTTACTAACCATGTCTTCTATATTCTCATCCAAATAATTTACAGAGCAATCTCGAAGGACACGGATCGGGAGTATTTCGTTCAGTTAATCAAATGCCGGATAATATAGTTTAGCCAAGCATTGAGACCTTGCGATCTTGCCGGATAATCGAGGTTCCTCTATATAAATGACAAACAAAAGAGGATCCAGAGCTGATCCATGTGGAACACTGGTCACCAGTCTCCATCTGAAAAGCAATCTTCCACTATTACTTTGTCCCCTGCTGTTTTAAGCCAATTATGTATCCAATTGGCAAGCTTATTCAGCATCTCATGTGACTTAACTTGACTAATTAGGGCACCATGCGGAATCTTGTCAAAGGCTTTACTAAATTCCAAATAAACAACAACTGCTTTGTCATCATCAATACTTTTGGTAACTTGCTCAAAAAACTCAATGTTTTGTTTGAGACACGATTTTCCTCACACAAAATCATACTGACTATTGCTAAACAATTTTTGTCTCTAAATATCCATAAATTCTATCTTTTACAATCACTTTCAACAATTTACCCACAACCGAAGTCTAACTCTTAAGGTCTTTAGTTCCCTGATTTTTCCTTACAACCTTTTCTTAAACAAAGGTACAACATTAGCCACCCTCCAGTCATCAGGCACCTCACTTGTACTTACAGATGATGCCAATATTTCTGCAAGAAGTCTCATAACTTCCTTCCTTCCTTCCCACAACGTTCTGGGATACATTAGATCAGGTCCCAGCGATTTATCCACCTTTCTATTCTGTAAGACCTCCTGCACTTCCTCTTCTGTAATGTGAACTGTTTTTTAAAACATCAAAGCTTATCTCTCTGCATTTTCTAGAGTCCATTTCTTTCTACATAGTAAAAACTGATAGTAGGCTACTGCAAAAATTACGGAGGTATGGCATTGAGGGTGCATTAGAGGTTTGGATTAGGAATTGGCTGGCTGGAAGGAGACAGGGTAGTAGTTGATGGTAAAGGTTCATCTTGGAGCGCAGTTACTAGCGGTGTTCCACAAGGATCTGTTTTGGGACCATTGCTGTTTGTCATTTTTATAAATGACCTGGAGGAGGGGCTTAAATGCTGGGTGAGCAAGTTTGCGGATGATACGAAAGTTGGTGGAGTGGTGGACAGCGAAGAAGGATGTGGCAGGTTACAGCGGGATATAGATAAGTTGCAGAGCTGGGCAGAAAGGTGGCAAATGGAGTTCAATGTAGCTAAGTGTGAAGTCATTCACTTTGGTAGGAGTAACAAGAAGATGGATTACTGGGCTAATGGTAGGCTACTTGGTAGTGTGGATGAGCAGAGGGATCTTGGTGTCCATGTACACAGATCTCTGAAGGTTGCCACCCAGGTAAATAGTGTTGTGAAGAAGGCATATGGCGTACTGGGCTTTATTGGTAGAGGAATTGAGTTCCGGAGTCCTGATGTCATGTTGCAGTTGTATAAGACTCTGGTGCGGCCGCATCTGGAGTATTGTGTACAGTTTTGGTCGCCATACTATAGGAAGGATGTGGAGGTACTGGAACGGGTGCAGAGGAGGTTTACCAGGATGTTGCCTGGCATGGTAGGAAGATCGTATGAGGAAAGGCTGAGGCACTTGGGGCTGTTCTCATTGGAGAAACGAAGGTTTAGGGGTGACTTGATAGAAGTGTACAAGATGATTAGGGGTTTAGATAGGGTTGACGGTGAGAACCTTTTTCCGCGTATGGAGTCAGCTGTTACTAGGGGACCCAGCTTTAAATTAAGGGGAGGTTGGTATAGGACAGATGTTAGGGGTAAATTCTTTACTCAGCGGGTTGTGAGTTCATGGAATGCCCTGCCAGTATCAGTGGTGGACTCTCCCTCTTTATGGTCATTCAAGCGGGCATTGGATAAGCATATGGAGGTTATTGGGCTAGTGTAGGTTAGGTAGTCTTCGGTCGGCGCAACATCGAGGGCCGAAGGGCCTGTACTGTGCTGTATTTTTCTATGTTCTATGTAAAATATATTTTATTTAGAATCTCTCCCCTCTCCTGGGGTTCAACACAAAGATGACCACCTGGATTTTTGAGGCTCTACCCTCTGTTGAGTTACCCTTTTGCTCTTAATGTATTTGCAGAATCTCATTGGATTACACTTAACCAAATCTGCCAGTGTTATCTCATATCCCCTCTTTGCCTTCCTGATTTCTCTCTTAAGAATTCCCCTACACACTTTATTAAGAGATTAAGTTGAACCAAGTTATCAATATCTAATAAAAGATTTTTTTCTTGTTTTTGATTGGAACCTCAATATCTTTATTTGTTCATTGTTCCTTAATCTTACTAGATGTACAGTTCACTCTAACAAGAACAAAATGCCTCTGAACTTTAATCGTCACACCCTTGAAAGCCTTCCACTTGTCAGGCATCTTTTTACCTGCAAACAGTCTACTCCAATCAACTTTAGAAAGTTCTTGTCTCATACCATTAAAATTTACCTTACTACAATTAAAAGCTTTAACTTTTATGGAAGACTTATCATTTTCCATAACCATTTTGAAATTAATAGAGTTATGATTGCCAAAGTGTTCACCCACCTTAACTTCAGTCTTATTGTCCAAAAGAAGGTCTAGTTTTGCTCTTCTAGTAGGAGTGTTAGCATATTGATAAAGAAAATTTTCTTGAACACATTTGACAAATTCTTCACTATCCAAACCTTCAACACTATGGTACCTCCAGTCAATGTTTGTAAAATTAAAATCCTGCATTATTACAACCTGATTAAGCTTACATATATGAGAGATCTCCGTACATATTTGTTTCTCAAATTTTCTTCTTACTGGTGGAGGAGTAGATAGTTCAGCAGGAAAGATAGAATGCTCAGTGTTGTGGTACAAAGATAACAATTTCTCCCTCAATGTCAGCAAAACTAAAGAGCTTATCATCTTTGCCCCTACTGACACCAATGGAGCTGAAGTATAGAGAGTTGAGAGCATCAAATTCCTGGGAGTGGTGATAACAAACAATCTATCCTGGACTGACCATACGACAGTCAAGAGAGCACAATAATGCCTCTTCCTAAGGAGGCTAAGGAAATTTGGCATGTCCATAAGGACTCTCACCAACTTTTACAAATGCACCATAAAAAACATTTTATCTGGGTGCTTCTTAGCTTAGTATGGAAATTGCTCTGCTCAGGACTAGAAGAAGCTACAGAAAGTTGTGAACACATTCTAAACCACCACACAAGCCAAACTCTCATCCATTGACTCCATCTACACTTCTTATAGAGTCATAGAGATGTACAGCACAGAAACAGACCCTTCAGTCCAACTGGTCCACGCCGACCAGATGTCCTAACCTAAACTAGTCCCATTTGCCAGCGGTTGGCCCATATTCCTGTAAACCCTTCCTATTCATATACCCATCCAGATGCCTTTTAAATGCTGTAATTGTACCAGCCTCGACCACTTCCTCGAGAAGGTCATTCTATACATCTCTGCATGAAAAAGTTTTCCTCTGGTCCCTTTTCATGTCTTGCCCCTCTCACCCTAAACCTATGCCCTCTAGTTCTGGACTCTTTCCCCCACCTCAGGGAAAAGACCTTTAACTATTTATCCTGTCCATGCCCCTCATGATTTTATAAACATCTATATGGTCATTCCTCAGCCTCCGACGGTCCAGGGAATACAGCCTCCAGCTATTCAGCCTCTCCCTAAAGCTCAAATCCTCCCACCCTAGCAACGTCCTTATAAACCTTTTCCTAACCCTTTCAAATTTCACAACATCCTGTACAGCTGCAACGTGACCTCCCAACTCCTATAATCAGTGCTCTGAGCAATAAAGGAAAGCAGATCAAATGCCGCCTTCACTATCCTATCTACCTGCGACTGTGCTTTCAAGGAACTATGAACCTGCACCCCAAGATCTCTGTTCAGCAACACTCCCCAGGACCTTATCATGAAGTGTATAAGTCCTGCTAAGATTTGCTTTTCCAAAATGCAGCACCTCTCATTTATCTAAATTAAACTCCATCTGCCACTCCTCAGCCCATCAGCCCATCGGCCCATCTGATCAAGATCCTATTGTACTCTGAGATAACCTTCTTTGCTGTCCACTATACCTCCAATTTTGGCGTCATCTGCAAACCTACCAATTATACCTCCTGTGTTCACATCTAAATCATTTATATAAATGATGAAAAGCAGTGGACCCAGCATGGATCCTTGTGGCACAACACTGGTTACAGGTCTCCAATCTGAAAAACAGCCTTCCATCACCACCCTCTGTCTTATACCTTCAAGCCAGTTACATATCCAAATGGTTAGTTCCCCCTGTTTTCCATGAGGTCTAACCTTGCTAACATGTCTTCCATGAGGAACCTTGTTGAATGCCTTACTTAAATCCATATACATCACACCTATTGCTCTGCTCTCATCTGTCCTCTGTTGCTTCTTCAAAAAAACTCAATCAAGTTTGTAAGACATGATTTCCAATGCACAAAGCCATGTTGACTATACCTAATTAGTTCTTGCCTTTCCAAGTACATATCAACTCAATCTCTCAGGATTCTCTCCAATAACTTGTCCATCACCAATGTCAGGCTCACCACTCTATAGTTCCCTGGATTTTCTTTCCCACCTTAAATAATGGCACCACAATAGCCAACTTCCAGTCATCTGGCCCCTCTCCTGTAAGTATCACTGATACAAATTTCTCAGCAAGGGGCCCAGCAATCACTTCCCTCGCTTCTCACCAGAGTTCTAGGATACACCTGATCAGATCCTGGGGATTTATCTACTTTTATGTGTTTCAAGACATCTAGCACGACCATCTCTGTCATATGGACATTTTTGATGATGTCACCATCTATTTCCCCACATTCTTTCTTCCATGTCCTCCTCCACAGTAAACATTGATGCAAAATACTCGCTTATTATCTCCTCCCATCTCCTACAGCTCCACACATAGGCTGCCTTGCTGATCTTTGAGCGACCTTATTCTCTCCCTCGTTACCCTTTTATCCTTAATGTATTTATCAACTCTCTGTGGATTCTCCTTATAACCCTATTGGCCAAAGCTATCTTATGTCCCCTTTTTGCCCTCCTGATTTCCCTCTTAAGTAGACTCCTACTCCCTTTATGCTCTTTTAAGGAATCACTTGACCTTTTCTGGCTGTACCTGACATATGCTTCTTTCTTTTTGATAACCAAAACCCCAATTTGTCTAGTCATCCAGCATTTCCTACACTTACCAACCTTTCCTTTTTACCCTAATAGGAATATACTGTCTCTGAACTGTCATTGCATTTTTGAAGGCTTCCCATTTTCCAGCCATTTCTTTACCTGCGAACATCTGCCCCCATTCAGCTTTTGAACGTTCTTATCTAATACAGTCAAAATTAGCCTTCCTCCAAATTACAACTTCAAGTTTTCGGTCTGGTCTATGCTTTTCCATCACTATTTTAAATCTAATAGAATTATGGTCACTGGCCCCAAAGTGCTCCCCCACTGACCCATCAGTTACCCTCCCTGCCTTATTTGCCAAGAGTAGGTCAAGTTTTGCACTTTCTGTAATGTTAACAAATTCCTCTCCATCTAAACCCTTAACACTATAGCAGTCCCAGTTGACATTTGGAAAGTGAAAGTCCCCTACCATGGCCACCCTATTGTTCTTACAGATAACTGCAATCTCCTCAATTTGTTTCTCAATTTCCCACTGCCTATTAGGGTGTCTATAATACAATCCCAATAAGATGAATAATCCTTTCTTATTTCTCAGTTCCACCCAAATAAGTTCCCTGGATGTATTCCTAGGAATATCCTCCCTAAGTCCAGCAGTTATGCTATGCCTTTATCAGAAACACCACTCCTTCTCCCCTCTTGCCCTCCTTTCTATGCTTCTTATAGCATTTGTATCCTGGAACATTAAGCTGCCAGTCCTGTCCATACCTGAGCCACATTTCTGTGATTGCTATGATATCCCATTCCATGTTCCTAACCATGCCCTGAGGTCATCTGCCTTCCCTGCATTGAAGTAAATGCAGTTTAATTGATCAGCCCTACCTTGTTCTTTGCCTTGTTCCTTCCTGCCCTGACTGTTTGTTTGACTTGCTCCTTTTCCCAACAGTACCAGTCTCCGATTGATCTCTTTCCTCACTATTTCCTTGGGTCAAACATTGCAACAGCATATAAAGTAGTAATTGCTGCTCCTGGAATTTGAAGAAATTACCTACAAAATCTAAAGTTCCTCCAAAAAAGGAGCAGCTCTTACAACCGCCATTTTTTTTCTCATCCTCCATCTTGGATTACCGAGATCCCACAGAAAAGCAGCCAACCAGGTTATGATCTCTTCCAACCTCTTCAGTGAGGCAGAAGATAGGAAAGCTTAAATACACATGCCAGTATGTTCAAGAACAGCTTCTTACCCTTCTAAACTGCTGAATGGACTTCTCAAAGTTCAAATCTAATGCTGATCATGCTTTTGTACACCACCTGGGCAGCTGTAACTTTGTATTCTTTGCTCAATTCAATCATTGCAGATGCTGCCAGACCAGCTGAGCTTTTCTAGCAATTTTGTTTTTGTTTCTCATTTTCAACATCTGCAGTTCTTTTGTTTGTATCAACTTAGCGATCCAGTGGCAGATTATCCCTCCTTACATAAGGGGACCAAAGCTGTTCATAGTATTCGAACTATAGGCTAACTAGTGCCTTGCATTGTTTTAGGAAAACCTCCTTGCTTTTCAACTCCAGTTCTTCGGAAATAAAGACCAACATTTCATTTATCTTCCCTATTACCTCCTGAACACGGATGCTTGCTTTTTGTGATTTATGCACAATGAATCTCATGCTCCTCTGTGCTACAGCTATCTGCAGTCTTTTTCCATTTAAATAATATTCAGGTCTATTTGCCTGCAAAAGTGCCGAAACTCCCTTTTCTCCCCCCACATATTATTCTATTTACCAAGTTTTAGTCCACTCACTTGTCCTGTCTTCCGTAGACTTTGTCATCCTTACTATTTACCTTTCCATCTATCTTGTCATCAGCAAGCTTGGTGATCGTATATTCTGTTACTCATGTTATTAATACATATTGTAAATAATTGTGGCTCCAGCAAATGATTCTGATTCGATGCATTTTTAAAAATCTTCTCTGGCATATGGTCATCTCCAAAGGCACACCTTTGTTGAACGTAATTATTAGCCTTTGTAAAAGCTAGCCAATTAATTTCAGAGGCTGCTAGGATTTGGAGTCACGTATAGGCCAGATCAAGTAAGGATACCAGAATTCCTTCCTAAAGTGCAACCAAATGTTGTTTTTTAAATGACAATTGACAGTATCAGTAATGGTGACCATGAAACTAGTCTTCAATTCCATAATTATTAATTGAATTTAAATTTTGCCATTCCATTGTTGTGGTGGAATTTAAACCCATGAACCCACAGCATTAACCTGAGCCTCTCTGTTATAGTACTAGTCCAATAATAGAGCCACAAATACACAATATCTGGAGTGAGAATAAATTGAGAGAAATTATGCAATAATTAAATATTAAAATATTGAAAGTTGGAAAGAAAATAATCCTTCCTGCTTCTTATGTTATTGTCGCCTCTGTCTTGCATTCTTGTTTGATATGCCTTCTGCCTTTTCATACTTCCGTAAAATGTAACACTAGAAGCTCGGTGCATGAGCGGTAACCTAATTACTTCATTGTACTTCTTGTGATTTATAATACAGTACAAAAATTACTAGCAAAATTCACTATATTTCACCTTGTGATCAACTTTCCAGTTTACATTAAAGTTTTGATGATAAACTTAGTAGCACACACCCTTTGTATCCGAGCATCTGCTTGCTTTGGCATTTGGGTCACCTGTCTGTCTCATTGTTGGTTCCTTTTGGGTTTTGTTAAAAGAAAATAGCATTTGATGATGTCAATTAAAAGGTTGTCTTGAGTTCTTAGTCTGATCCCTAGGTGTAGAGTTTCGGTTGATGGCCAGTACTGTTACTGTTGCCTCTTTCTTGTAATGTATTGATGAATTTGCAGTCTTTTTTTGTTCTGTTAATTTTTTTCCTTAATCTGAATGTGTTGACTCCTGGGGTACAAGCTTCATGGTTGGTGGCTGATGTCCAGTCTCTTGCTCAAGTGATTGTTGTTTTGTGTGAAGAAGAATTCACACTTCTTGACTTCAGGATTTTCCGAAATATTTTGCAGTCAATTGAGTATATCTGAAGTGGTCATACTGATAGCGTGCATGACATGCCAGCCAATTTAAGCACAGCACGGTTCCGCAAACAATATTGCGGCAGTGGCTAAGTAATCAGTTTTAGTGATTGTAGCTTTAGGATGAATATTAACCGATACACTGAGGAGAATTTCCATGCTCTACTTTGAAATAGTGTCATGGGAACTTTTAAGTCTACTTGAGAGGGAAGACCCAGCCTTGATTTAACATTTAAAATGTCCCAAGAGTGCAACACACTGTCAGTACTGCAGAGTTATGTGAACGTGAATAGTGAGTGTCAGCTTGCTCGATAATAATGGAACTTTCACCATTATCCATGTGTGTACCACCTAAGGTCAGCTAATTATAGATGGGGCAAGAATTGAATGAAGGGTCATCTGCACCACTTCACATCAGCGTGTTATGTTGATGTGGATGTCGGTTAGCTTGGTTGGCTCATTTGCTATGAAGTGTAATCTCTATAGCATGGGTTCAATTCCTGCAATAGCTGAGGTTACTGTGACGCATTCTCCTTCTCAACTTCTTCCCTCCCCTGAGAGGTGGTGACTCTTGGGTTAAACTCACCACTAGTTATCTTTTTCGAATGAGAGAGCAGCCCTATGGTCTTCTGGAACTATAATAACTTTACTATTTGCTATGTTCACTCACTGAACACACAGAGTGCTTCTTTCGTTTAAAATGGCTTCTGCAAAACTTCTGACTCTTTTGAGAAATGTGTGTTTGAGTCATTATGTGTAGTATACAAAGCCCAAGAATGCAGAAGATTTGGAGAATCCTTTCGCCCAAAACATTGAACGGAATGAAAGGAATATGCAGGCATTCAGACTTTGTGAATTGGGTTCATGTTTGTTAGTCCTGCTATTCTAAAACAGCTCAGTGGCATTGTTTCAAAATTTGAGCATCAGCTGGTTTAGTGGATTTAGCATCCTTTGGCATTCTGAATTAACACACAATATTTGTTTTATTAAAAACTTGTTGTCAATGTTCAAGAGAACTTAAAATTCCACAGTTCTGTTAATGGATATGGGGAAATTAGGTGGCACTTAATTGGCTGCTTTATGCAAGTATGTGTACATGAATGTAAGCCAAATAATAATCTCCTAAACTGTAAAATTTAGGAATAACTTTGAGAGTTCCCACAGTAGAAAGACTGGATAATTGGTTCCATGTACTTTGTTCCCCTGTAACCCTGAATTTAATCCAATCTTTGCAGCCAGCAGTGTGTGGGGTGGTTTTCATCAGCCTGGTCCATGGTTTCCTAACTTATTGAAGTCTTATGATTTTATATTTTTCAGCAGAGCATTTCAGAGTTAATTGGGAATAATGAAATTAAAAATAACAATTATTATTTTTATCTTTCAGTACAGTATAAAACATGAAAGAAATGGTGCTTCAGTACAAACTCCCGTGTTCTGGATGTTATTGCTTATTTTGCTTGCTATTTCTTGTAATTCTTTTGGATATTGTGCTGTTTCTAGGCTTTCAGTAGACTGGTAGATGTGTGAAAGTTATGCCAGTTTAACTTCAGTAAGTTTTTTCCATATTTTGTGGAATTTTGAAGAGGTGCACATATGAAGGAAGACATGGAAATTCCTATTTTCTTATTAGAACAGAGCAGATCATGGGGTGGTATGGTAGCAGTTTAAATGAAAAGAGAATGAGACAAAATCGATGCAGATTTGCTTCTAAATGTGGAAGGATTTTGAGGCACATGCCACAGCTACAGGATTAAATGTAGGGTTTGGAACACACAAGAGAATCCTCTTTGCAGGATTAGAACAATAGAATTCATTTTTACTGTCAGTGGTTGAGATGAAAACATGTCCACATTCAAAGATTGTCTAGAAGTGAAGAAAAAGGAGACAAGTAAATAGTAAGAGATGGTCAATCTTGAAGTGTAATTTGGCTAATAGGCTGGCTATTGTTCATCTTTAAGTGGGGAGTATATGTAGCACATATAATTAAGCTCAATTCTATTCTTGTCCCAAAGCTTAAGTGCTCTTTTTCAGTAGGAATAATAATTGATATATGCCCCTGCTAGGGCTCAGAAAAACTGAGATCAAACTCTCTCTTGACCGAGAATTTTTATTTCCAGGAAGTGATCTTGATTTTAGCTGAAATACATAAAGGTAGCTTATGGTTTGTTCACAAATCCCTCTGAATATGTATTTTAATTCAAAGTGAAGCCTGTGCTATGGCAGCCAAGGGGTTAATAAAGTTCTGCCTGCACTGCAACACTCAATTCTATCCTCCATTTTCTCCTGAACAGTTCCCTCGTCATAATTCTTTCAGTACAGTGTCGTGAAAACTGCACAGGTTGCTGCTCCCTTTCCTTCTCCGCCTCCTCCCACCTTCCAATGACTGCAGTCTGCTTGGTTATGAGGTGGGCAAACTGCCAAGTGTGTGTGACAGCAATTAAGCGTATGCAAAGCAGTGTTGTGTTTTGGGGAGGCGATGTCTGCGAGCGACCAGTCACCAGGACCCCAGCACCCAGCGAAAACTGTTTTACTACAGAGAGAGGGAGACAGAATTTTGTTGCCATTTTTCAAGTTCCCGCTGTGTGTGTGTTTTCATGTGTGTTTATGTTTTGTTGTTGTTTTCCTCTCCCAAATATTTGCTGGCTTTCAACTGATGGAGCGGTCTTTTGTCCTATTTTACCGTTGTCTCATTGGTTGAGACACGCGCTCGAGATGGGTGAGCGTTAAAATGGAATGAAAAGAATATACAATGGATTTTTTTTTAAAAAAGTACCCTTCCTTAAGGTGGTGGCAAAGGGTTGTGGGCATGGAAACAAGCCATATTTAGGAAGAATCTTGGTTATTAGATCCTTACCTATACAAATTTGTATAACAAAATAGTTTCGCTTTTTATTCCCTAAGAGAAAACCAACCTGTTTGGAGACGTGGTCTGCATTAGTAATTGAGTGTAATGTTTTGTTTTTAAACGTGATTTTATTTCACTGTGCATTGTTTAAATTTGCATTTATAACATTACAGGAGTTTTGCATTTAATGATCATATTAGGGTAACTTTTAAGGACACAAATTCTGTCTCAGAAGTTGCTCTTAAGTATAGTAATTAAAACAATCTGTATTTGTCACTTTAATACTATATATTGTCCCTCTTCTGTTTCTAGGATACTTGCACACCACCTCTATGTTGCTTCATGTCATTCTTTTCCTTTTAATATGGATTCCACTTTCTTTTCTCCTCTTTACCTGCTACAGTATTGTTTCATAAACTTCACGCTGGATCTGGTACTTCATCTAAATGGCCATTCTCTGAGAATGAATCTTGTGTGAAAACATAGTCATGTTATTTGACTGAGACAATATAGTCTTCATGCAACATTCAGCTGCATATGTTTTTCAGCCAGTATCATTGCACAGCAAACAGGAGGAGTCAAAACTGAATTGCCGCCGTTTTCTTTGAGCTCAGCCAAACACTACCTTGGCTAAATGAAAATTCAAAGGTCCTGTTTCAGAGCCACGAGTGAAAATCATAAATAAAATACTAACATTTGAGGTTTCCAGTCCAAAATGTGCACTCTTCAGCTCAGTCAGTAGAAAATAATCGTTTGCATGTGCACAAGACTATTTTGGGAATCAAGGAGAGCATTCACAGGGCATCATTGTCATCATCATCATCATCGTGGGAGACTTTGCTCTGATTTTTTGCCTTCTTGAGGTGATTTAATGGATTTACTGGGATTCACGATAGGCTTAAATAAAAAAAGTGGTCTCCAGAGTGAATGAAGCTATTATCCATATCAACTATTCATCACAGTAATCCATACCCTTTTTAACTTCAAGAATAAATGATGTGGGTGTCATTGGAGAGAGAACATAGATACTTAACCAGATAAAGGAAGTAAGACTACAGCATTGCTTCACAGTTGTTTGCTCAAATCAGGGATGGGGTTATGAAGATGAGAAGCCAGATGTCGAGCAGCATATTTTTATATATGTGACAAATCAGCAGCTGGTACCTGTTGCCAAAAATGTGGCTAAGATCTGGTTACGTGATATAGTGGGAAATGGGTAAGGTTAGCATTTTGGGAAAGTGAATAAAATGTCGTGAAGAAACTTTTTTCATTCATACTTGTCTGATACTTGTTACATACTGATTTTAATTTCCTTAGTTCCAAGGACTGTATGCTGTGATAATTAGAAGTAGTGGGATCAAGATAAATGTGGGAACTGAAATAAACGAATGGTAGTCTAGAAGTAGGTAGACAAACCCCATTCTTTTTAAAATACTTCAAACAAATCACTTGAAAATTAAAGTAGTAATTTTTGACTTTGGACAGAGGAATAATTGTACTTTATATATAGTTAAATAGTTATAACTACAAGATAAATTTAACTTTTTCAAATTTGACTCTTTGGATTTGAGTGTTGCTTGCAAAACTGATACTTTCTGTTGAAGTACAGTTGTCCTTAAAGAGATGATGAGCAATATTTAAACTGCAGTCTTTGGAGGTATGACTGACTACAGTGAAACTTGATCATCATGTGACTATCAAGTAATAGGTTGTAGGTAGTGTATGCTTGGAAGGTACTATCAACAAAGCTTTGGCTAGTTGCTACAGAGCCTGGAGTCATACAGAACGGAAACAGACCCAACTCATCCATGCTGACCAGATATCCTAAATTAATCTAGTCCTATTTGCCAGAATTTGGCCTGTATACCTCTTAAACCCTTCTTCATGTACCCAACCAGATGTCTTTTAAATGTTGTTATTGTACCAGCTGCCACCAGCATGTCTGGCAACTCATTCCAGTAAAGCACCACCTTCTGCATGAAAATGTTGCCCCTTGGGTCCCTTTTAAATCTTTCTCTTCTCACCTTAAACCTATACCTTCTAAGTTTTCCTCTACCCTGGGGAAAAGACCTTGTCTGTTCATACTATCCATGCCACTCATGATTTTAAAAGCTTCTTTAAGGTCACCTCTCAGCCTCTGGCACTCCCGGAAACAGCCCCAGCCTCTTCCTGAAGTTCAAACCCTCCGATCCTGGCAACATCGTTGTAAATCTTTTCTGAACCCTTTCAAGTTTAACTACGTAATTCCTAGAGCAGGGAGACCAGAATTGAACACAGTGTTCCAAAAGTGGCCTAATCAATGTCCTGTTCAATTGCAACATGGTATTGTAACTCCTATACTCAATGTACTGACCATTTGAGGCAAGTGTACCAAACGTTGCATTCACTACCCTGTCTACCTGTGCCTCCACTTTCAAGGAACTATGAACCTGCATCCCAAGACCTCTTTGTTCAGCAACACTCCCAGGACCTTACCATTAAGTGTACAAGTCCTGCCCTGATTTGTCTTACCAAGATGCAACACTTCACATTTTTCTAAATTAAACTGCTATGGCACCCTATAGATGTTGCGCACTGCAGCCATGGTGTGCTGGTAGCAGAATGAAGTAGATGTTGAGGCTTGTTGATAACATTTGGAATAAGTTGAGCAACGAATGTGGGAAAATATTCTTGAACTCCTTGTACCAGTGTATGTAATTTGTGTTGCACAGGAGATGGTCAGCAATAAATGATAAGATTTCAATTTTCTTCAAAACCAGATTAATTCAAAGCATGATTTAAAATTGTCAAGCATTGCCTTTTAATCCCTGTCGATTGCTTTTAATATATGTGGTATTGTCACTGGGATTGCAGTGTTTGTAATAGTGGGAGTGGGAGTGGGAAATTTGCCTAGAATGATCTGTGGAAAGAACTCTGTACATGTGTGGATTTTAGCATTCCAAATTTGTAAAGAGCATTTTGAACCTTGCAGCATCATTGCAAAGTACACATGGTAACAAGACTAACACTGGTGAGAAAGATTTGAGGTGGTGAATTAAATGATTATTCATAAAGCATGTAAAACTGTTAGGTCAGTGTTTTCAAAGTATGTTGCCATCAACAGATATGATTTAGCTGAATAAATATAATTTAACAGAACCATGTAATATTGAAGATTTAGTTTGCTACATTTAATATTGCAGAACTGAGGTACAAAGAGATCTGGCTGTCCTGGCAAATGAATTATGAAAGATTGGTGTGAAGATGCAGCAAGTGATTAGGGAGGCAAATGGAATATAAAATAAGGATATTTTGCTACAGTTGTATGAAGGCCACATCTGGAGTACTAAATACCGTTGTGGTTTCCTTATGTAGAATAGGATGTAAATCAGTTAGAAATAGTTCATAACTGATTGACTTGACTGATATCTGATATTGGGTTTGGGAGTGAGGTTGCTTTGAGGGAGGTTGGACAGACTGGCCTGTATTCAAGGTTCTGAGGGAACCTGACTGGATGGTTACTGGAAGGACAGTTCCCTCTCTAGAGGAAATTAGAACAATGGGACATAGCTTAAAGATAGAGTTTCCATTTAGGACACCTTTTGTAAAGGAGTGGTGAGCCTTTGGAATTCTCTGCCCCAGAGAGAGGTGGAACTGGGGTCACTTCAAAAGTTATCCATCTTGCCTTTAATTCCCTTTTATAGTTGAGATTCTTTCATGGTTATGTGGAAGAGTGAAGTTGAAACTGTGGTCAGATTGTGGAGCAGGCTAGTGGGGTGACCAGCCTATTCCTACACCTAATTTATATGTTCCTACATGAGTATATAGTTTGTGTTTATATAGCAGAATTCAAATTCTTGGATCATCCCAGAAGCACTTTACTTTCGGAATGTTGTCACTGTCATATTGTAGGGAAGTACTATTTAAGTGTGCCAGTGGCCTAAATGTGCACAAGCAAAATCAGGTTTGTTTATGATAACAGAAAAACATAGTTTAGCATGTATTCTAAGCAAAGATATCAGTTGAAGCAAGTGCTGTCCTGCTCATAGATTTAAATAGTAAATATTTGAAAAAAGTAGTGTTAATGCTTTATGAAGTTGAAAATGTATGTATATTTATATGCAAGCGTGAAACAAGTGACTCGCATAAGGATCTGAAATGTTCATCAGAGTCTTTGGGAAATAGTGAGAGGTTTACTCCTAGAAGCATGAAGGCTTCTGATTTTGATCAAAGTTTGAATTAAAAACAGCCACTATTGTCATTTCAATATGTCTAGGAGAAAGTGAGGACTGCAGATGCTGGAGATCAGAGCTTAAAAATGTGTTGCTGGAAAAGCGCAGCAAGTCAGGCATCATCAAAGGAACAGGAGAATCAATGTTTTGGGCATAAGCTTCCACATTCCTGAAGAAGGGCTTCTGCCCGAAATGTCGATTCTCCTGTTCCTTTGATGCTGCCTGACCTGCTGCGCTTTTCCAGCAACACATTTTTAAAATTTCAATATGTCTCACTGGGTAGTAATTTCCCCTCTACTTTAACAAGAAACTTAGAGACAGTAAGGTATTCTTCTTGAACGAGATTTACGGGGTTGGTGATGTGTGTGAATGAGAGACATTGGGGTGTGTGTATGCAAGAAAATCTCTTCTTGACCCCAATCCTGTCCCGGAAAACACACCGTCTCTCAGACTTTATAAACGTTGGTTCCAGTGAAACAAATAATGTTTGATACAGATCATGAAACTCATCCTGATAAATTAAGGTATGATATGGGGATATAGATTGCAAGTTTGATTTCTGACTTTTGTTGAGTTATCTGATCTTGGGTGACTTGGTCTTATGCAAAAACACTTGAATAAATTATGGGTGTCACTTGCATTTTGTATTTTTTACATTTGACTCTAAGTTGTTGGGGCTGTTCTGTATGGATGTTTCACTGATACTGTAAGAGTGGCTGGTTTTGCAATTAGAATAGATGTCAAACAAAAGTGCATTTGGATTGGGTTTGTTTGCCCTCTAATAAGCTTGAATTAGGAATGCACAACGCAACAGAGGCTGAGCACTGCATTGAACTATGACTTTTCAGCTCTTCCCCTGCTCACCTTGAGTAACTTGTTATCACTCATTGAGGATTGTATGTGAAGATTGTGTGTGTATGTAGAAACAGGCCATTCAGCACATCAAGTCCACACTGAACTTTCCAAACGTAACACTATGGCAGTCCCAGTCTAAGGGTTTAGATGGAGAGGAATTTAAGTGTGTACAAGAAAATTTTCTGATTCAGTATGTGATTATACCTATTAGAGAAGGTGCAAAACTTGACCTATGCTTGGGAAATAAGACAGGGCAGGTGACCGAGGTATCATTGGGGGAGCACTTTGGGACCAGCAACCATAATTCTATTAGTTTTAAAATAGTGATGGAAAAGGATAGACCAGATCTAAAAGTTGAAGTTCTAAATTGGAGGAAGGCTAATTTTGACAGTATTAGGCCAGAACTTTCAAAAGCTGATTGGGGGGGCAGATGTTCGCAGGTAAAAGGCTGGCTGGAAAATGGGAAGCCTTCAAAAATGAGATATTGAGAGTCCAGAGCCAGTATATTCCTGTTAGGGTGAAGGGAAAGGAAAAGCTGGATGACTAGAAAAATTGAGGTCTTGATTAAGGAAAAGGAAGGAAGCATATGTCAGGTATGGACAGGAGAGATGAATGAATCCTTAGAGTATAAAGGCAGCAGGAGTATAAAAACAGCAAAAAGAGGACGTGAGATAGCTTTGGCAAATGGGTGAAGGAGAATCCAAAGGGATTTGGTAAATATGTTAAGGACAAAAGGGTAACTAGGGAGACCATGTGGCCCCTCAAAGATCAGCTTGGTGAAAGTGCTGGAGATTAGACTGGAGTGTGTGATGCTGGAAAAGCACAGCAGGTGAGGCAGCATCCGAGGAGCAGGTGAGTCGATGTTTCGGGCAAAAGCCTTCTCCTCTCAAAGATCAGCAAGGCAGTCTATGTGTGGAGCCGCAGGGTATGGGGAAGATAGTAAACAAATATTTTGCGTCAGTGTTTACTGTGGAGAAGGACATGGAAGATAGAGAATGTGCGGAAATAGATGGTGACATCTTGAAAAATGTCCATATTACAGAGGTGGTGGTGCTGGATATCTTGAAATACGTAAAAGTGGTTAAATCCCCAGGACCTGATCAGGTGTACCCTAGAACTCTGTGGGAAGCTAGAGAAGTGATTGCTGGGCTTCTTGCTGAGATATTTGTATCATAGATAGTCACAGGTGAGGTGCCGGAAGACTAGACCTTGGCTAACATGGTGCCATTATTTAAGAAAGTTGGTAAGGACAAGCCAGGGAACTATAGATTGGTGAGCCTGACATCCGTGGTGGGCAAGTTATTGGAGGGAATCCTGAGGGGCAGGATTTACATGTATTTGAAAAGGCAGGACTGATCAGGGATAGTTAGCTTGGTTTTGTGCATGGGAAATCATGTCTCACGAACTTGATTGAACAACAGAGGATTAATGAGAACAGAGCGGTAGATATGATCTCTTTGGACTTCAGTAAGGTGTTCGACAAGGTTCTTCATGATATACACTTAATGGTAAGGTCCTGGGAAGTGTTGCTGAACAGAGACCTTGGAGTGCAGGTTCATAGTTCTTTGAAAGTAGAGTCTTGAGTAGATTAGATAGTGAAGAAGGCGTTTGGTATGCTTTCCTTTATTGGTCAGAGCACTGAGTGTAGGAGTTGGGAGGTCATGTTGCGACTGCACAGGACATTGGTTAGGCCACTTTTGGAATATTGTGTGCAATTCTGCTCTCCTTCCTATTGGAAGGATGTTGTGAAACTTGAAAGGGTTCAGAAAAGATTTACAAGGATGTTGCCAGGATTGGAGAACTTGATCTATAGGGAGAGGGTGAATAGGCTGGGGCTGTTTTCCCTGGAGCGTCGGAGGCTGAAGGATGACCTTAGAGATTTATAAAATCATGAGGGGCATGCATACGGTACATAGACAAGGTCTTTTCCCTGGGTGGGTGAGTCCAGAACTATAGTGCATAGATTTAGACCTGAGGGGCAACATTTTCACGCAGAGAGTGGTGCGTGTATGGAATGAGCTATCCGAGGAAATGGTGGAGGCTGTAACAATTACAGCATTTTGAAAGGCATCTGGATGGGTATATGACTAGGAAGGTTTAGAGGAATATGGGCCAAGTGCTGGCAAACGGGACTAGATTAGGTTATGATATCTGGGGCAGGGACGAGTTGAAGGGTCTGTTTCTGTGCTGTACATCTCTGACTCTCCAAAGGGCATTCCACCCAGACCCACCCCGTGCATGTAACCCTGTATTTGATCACTAATCCACATAGTCTGCACAGCCCTGGACTCTATGGGTAATTTTCCATTCCCAGTCCACTTGACCTGCACATCTTTGGACTCTGAGGAAACCAGAGCACCTGGAGGAAACCCAGGCAGACACGAGAGAATGTGCAAACGTCACACAGTCACCTGAGGGTGGAATCGAACCCGCAACCTTGGTGCTGTGAGGCAGCAATGTTAACCACTGAGCCAGCATTCTTATCATGGCTGTTTGGGTATCAAAAGGGTTGATTTACGGGACCTTAAGGTTTTGGATGAGAAATATTGTGTTGCACAAATGGAAACCCACTGAAATAAGTAAAATTTTGCTGAAGATAAGCACATTTTGTCAAAGCTTTTGATCTTGCAAACAACAGGGCAATTGCAAGAAATACCAATGCAAAACATTACTGTAAAAAAATTGAGTGTGCTTATTGGTTAGCAAATGGACTCTGTTTCAGTTAGATGATGTGAGCTGTAAAACTTTGTTTAAACCTGGCAACTTGATTGGTCAATGCATTTTCTTAAGAAATGAACCAGTAATAATCAAGATCTGCATTACCAAATAAGTATACTTTGTTAATTATCTTTTCTTTATGTTGCAGAGTGTTTGCACCATATGTAGTCAGAAGAGAAGATCTGTTGGGCTGTAGACGCCCTTGAAAACTGTCACAGGTAAAATTTACATATTTAAATAATGCTCAGTGTTTGGGTGTGAAAGAATTATTCCTCAAAACCATATTGAAGACTTTGTTTTATACTCCAACTGGTATAGTAGCAAGACAAACAAAATAGAAGCCCTTTGGTTTAATGAATTCTTAGTACTGTATGAGTAGTGGTCCTTCAATAAATTGGTATTTGAGTTAGATTTTCTTCTGCATAAAGACTTGAGTTCTTTAAACTTCTGTACATTTGACATTAGGGTGTTGAGGCTGTTCTATTTTGAATGTTTCACTGGTACTGTAAGAGTAGCTGGTGTTGCAAATTATGTGGAGGTGCCGGTGTTGGGCTGAGGCGTACAAAGTCAGAAGTCACATGACACCGTTGTTGTGGTTCTGTTCGCCGAGCTGGGAATTTGTATTGCAGACGTTTCGTCCCCTGTCTAGGTGACATCCTCAGTGCTTGGGAGCCTCCTGTGAAGCGCTTCTGTGATCTTTCCTCTGTAGTGGTTTGAATCTGCTGCTTCCCGTTGTCAGTTCCAGCTGTCCGTTGCAGTGGCCGGTATATTGGGTCCAGGTCGATGTGCTTATTGATTGAATCTGTGGATGAGTGCCATGCCTCTAGGAGTTCCCTGGCTAGGAACACCTAGGAGCTAAACTCCGAAAGCTTGTGATTTCAAATAATCCTGTTGGGCTATAACATGGTATTTGTGTTGCAAATGGTGTCAAACAAAAGTGCATTCTTCTAATGTTGATATTGAGGTATATTATTTGGGGCAAAGTAGTATGAGCTTTCCTCAGTGTCTGTATGTGCTTTGCTTAGGATCCTTACTTGACATTGAGTGCCTATTTTCCCTGATTCCAGAATATGTAGTTGGAATATAAGGAAGACACTAAGGTCCTGGACAACTTGGCTTCAATGTTTGTAATTGTGTGGGTGTCTAACTGGTCCAAATAAACTGTTCGATTGATATGTGTTTCTGATGGCTTTATTTTCTGTTCTAACCTGTTGAAATGTTTTTCCTTCCAAACAGTGTTTGTACAAAAGTGTTTGCGGATATTTGCACAGAAACCCTTCTCATGCAGGTTAATGACGGGTCAAGGCGCCAGCAAGCGTGTCTCAAGACCTTCATGGTAAGAGTGTCAGAGTTCTTCAGCTTTATTCAGTAATGTTCAATGATATTTTGATATTTCAGGTTAGTCTAGGGGCATAGTTTTTGTTTACATGTTTTTCAACAGGAGCAAGGTTAGGAACCTTCATATTCTGGGACTGAGAAGGGGGGGAAATATTCATAATTCCTAATACCAGACATTGTTTTGTGACTTCTGTTGTGTTTGTTGATATTGGGGTTTCACCTTGGCACAAGAGTGGTTGTAGAGCCTGCTAACGCACTCTGCTAGGGCTTGTTCTGAACATCAGCTGACAAGGACATGAGCAATTGGACAAAAAGTTGTCCTTGTTTTGATTGCTTTAGTTTTTTGAATGGTCTTAAATGAAGACATTGCTAATTGATTGCTGTTGTATTTGGTGAGCTGTAATGATGAGTTCGGAATACAGTTGATGCTATGTATTTGTTGTACCCAGATTCTCAGTCATAGATCATTACATGGTAATTACACCCCCTATGTCCAATCCCTCAATGATTATCTGAGTAATGTACTTTTTCTCAGTTCTTTGACTGAGAAGTGAAAATATGATGTGCAGGATAGGGAAGGAGAGGTAGCTGAAGTTCACTTAGTCTGGTCCATTCCCAGTGACTGAAGAATCACCTTTGTTGACTCAGGTAGACTCTTTGTCCTTGCAGCTTAAAATGCAATTTAAAGAGTGGGGAAAAACAATAACTGAGATATTTTATTGTTTCAGATAAATACTGCAACACTGGAGTTTTTCACAATATAAACTATGAAAATTCAAGCATTATTGCAATTCTCTTTTACCCTTTGACTTTTTACTTGTTCTTATATCACCGGGGGAAAAAGCTGGAGGTCAAGATAGTTTGGGTTTTTATATTGCATTGCTTATGAATAGTTTTTATTTTTATAGATAAATGCTTAAGTTAAAGAAAATCAACAATTCAAGTAATTCCATCCTCTCTAAATTGGTTTCTCTGTAGTATCCTTGTTGCTGAGTCAAAAAGCTGAGGTTTCAATTGCCACTCCATAATTTCAGTGCATTGCTGAGGGGTCTGCTTAACTATTCGATGTTACAGTTGATCCTTGAATCCAACTGTACATTCCTTCAAATCTCAAAATCCAAAAATGTATCCGTAGTCTTGAATATACTGTGTATCTACAACCCTCTAGGTCAAGAGAGTTCCAGAGATTCACAACCTTGTGAGTAAAGAAATCTTTCCTGATCTCGGTATGAAATGGCCAACTCCTATCCTTTGACTGTGACCTCATTCTGGGCTCTCCAGCCTGGGGAACAGCCTCGGTCAAAACTATTCAGACTTGCATGTATCCTTCAGACAGGAGATTGAATGAAGCTCTATTATGGCAATGATTAAATGGACATTCAAGATCTCTCAGTATTCTACAAAGCAGAAAATGAGATCCTCAGCCAGTATTCCTCCCTCAATCAAAACCAAACCTTGGCATTTATTTCACTACTGTTTATAGAATCTTGCTATACATAAAATGTCGGCCATATTTGTCATAGAGATGTACAACACTAAACAAACCCTTCGGTTCAACTCATCCATTCCGACCAGATATCCTAAATAAATCTAGTCCTGTTTGCCAGCATTTGGCCCATTATCCCTTTAAACCCTTCCTGTTTATATAAGCATCCCAGATTCCTTTTAAATATGTAATTGTATCAGTCTCCACCACTTCCTCTGGCAGCTCATTCCATATATGCATCATCCTCTGTGTGATAAAGTTGCCCTTTAGGTCCTTTTAAAATCTTGCCCTTCTCAACTTTAACCTATGCCCTCTAGTTTTGGACTTGCCCACCCTGGGAAAAAGACTGTGTCTACTTACCCTATCCATGCACCTCATGGTTCACAAACCTCCACAAGATAACCCCTCAGCCTCTGATTACATGGATCATTACATGGTAATTACACCCCCTATGTCCAATCCCTCAATGATTATCTGAGTAATGTACTTTTTCTCAGTTCTTTGACTTCTCAGACTTTGGGAGAAGTGAAAATATGATGTGCAGGATAGGGAAGGAGAGGTAGCTGAAGTTCACTTAGTCTGGTCCATTCCCAGTGACTGAAGAATCACCTTTGTTGACTCAGGTAGACTCTTTGCCCTTGCAGCTTAAAATGCAATTTAAAGAGTGGGGAAAAACAATAACTGAGATATTTTATTGTTTCAGATAAATACTGCAACACTGGAGTTTTTCACAATATAAACTATGAAACTCCAGGGAAAATGGCGGCAGTCTGTTCAGTTTTCCCTATAGCTCAAACCCTTCAACCCTGGCAACATCCTTGTCAATCTTATCTGAACCCTTCCAAGTTTCACAACATCCTACTGAAAGGAGGGAGACCAGAATTACATGCCGTATTCCAATAATGGCCTAACCAATGTCCTGTATAACCACAATATGACCTCCCAACTCCTGTACTTAATGCACTGACCAACAAGCGCAAGCATACCAAATGCCTCCTTCACTATCCTAACTGCCTGCGACTCCACTTTCAAGGAACTGTGAACCTGTGCTCCAAAGGTCTCTTTGTTTAGCAACACTCCTCAGGATCGTACCATTAAGTGTACAAGTTCTGCCCTGATGTGGCTTTCCAAAATGCAGCACCTCACATTTATCTGAATTAAATTCCATTTGCCACTCCTCAGCCCATTGACTCATCTGATCAAGATCCTGTTGTACTCTGAGGTAACCTTCTTCACTGCCCACTACACCTCCTATATTGGTGTCTTCTGCAAACTTACTAATCATACCTCTTAGGTTCACATCCAAATTATTTATATAAATGATGAAAAGCAGTGGACCCAGCATTGATGCTTGTGGCACAGGCCTCCAGTCTGAAAAACAACCCTCCACCACCACACTCTGTCTTCGACCTTCGAGCCAGTTCTGCATCCACATAATTAGTTCTCCCTATATTCCATGTGATCTAACCTTACTAACCAGTCTACCATGAGAAACCTTGTTCAATGTTTTATTGAAGTCTACCACTTCATTACCACAGTTTATGTCTACCACTCTTCCCTCTTCAATCCTCTTTGTTACTTCTTCACAAAAGTCGATCAAGTTCATGAGACAGGATTTCCTACGCACAAAGCCGTGTTGCCTCGCCGTGATCAGTCATTGCCTTTCCAAATCCCTGTAAATCCTGTCCTGTCCCTCAGGATTCCCTCTAACAACCTGCCCATCACCAATGTCAGGCTCAATGGTCTATAGTTTCCTGGCTTTTCCTTCCGAGCAGAAGAATTGACGTTTTGGGCATCCCTTCTGAAGGGCTTATGCCCAAAATGTTGATTCTTCTGCTCCTCGGATGCTGCTTGACCTGCTGTGCTTTTCCAGCAACACAGTCTTGACTCCGGCATCTGCAGTCCTCACTGTCTCCTGGCTTGTCCTTTCCACCTTTCTTAAATAGTGGCACCATGTTAACCAGCCTCCAGTCTTCTGGCACCTCACCTGTGGCTATCAATGATACAAATATCTCCGCAATAGGTCCTGCAATCATTTCCCTAGCTTCCCACAGAATTCTTGGGTACGCCTGATCAGGTCCCAGGAATTTATCTATCTTTTATGTGTTTTCAGAAGTCCAGCACCCCTGTCTGTGTAATATGGACAATTTTCAAGATGTCGCTACTTATTTCACTACATTCTCTATTTTCCATATCCTTCTCCACAGTACACACTGATGCAAAATACTTGTTTAGTGACTCCCCATCTCTTGCAGTACCACGCATAGATGGCCTTGCTGATCTTTAAGTCATCCTCTTCTCTCTCTAGTTACCCACTTGTCCTTAATGTATTTGTAGAATTGCTTTGGATTCTCCTTAACCCTATTTGCCAAAGCTATCTGATGTCCCCATTTTGCCTTCTTGATTTCCCTCTTAAGTATACTCCTACTGCCTTTATACTCTTCTAATGATTCACTCGATCTATCCTATCTATGCCTGCCGTATGCTTCCTTCTTATTCTTGACCAAAATCTTAATTTCCCTAGTCATGCAGCATTCCCTACACTTAGCAACCTCGTTGTTCACCCTAACAGGAACATAGTGTCTCTGGACTCTCGGTAACTCATGTTTGAAGAATTCCTATTTTCCAGCTGTCCCTTTACCTGCCCCCAATCAACTTTGAATGTTCTTGCCTGATACCATTAAAATTGGCCTTCCTCTAATTTAGAACTTCAACTTTTAGATCCAGTCTATTCCATTCCATAACTATTCTAAAGCTAATAGAATTATGGTTGCTGGTCCCAAAGTGCTCCTCCATTGACACCTCTGTTATCTGCCCTGCCTTATTTCCCAAGAGAAGGTCAAGTTTTGAACCTTCTGTAGTAGGTACATCCACATACTGGATTTAGATTGGTTTCACAGGTCGGCGTGACATTGAGGGCCAAAGGGCCTGTATTGTGCTGTTACGTTGTAACATCTTTCCTAAATACAACTGTAATGTTATCTGTGTAGCAGCCAACCTGTACTGCGAAGTAATTCGTTGCATGTGCAGAGCTTTGTCATGTGTCTAAAGTATGATAACTTGCTACGTAACTGCAAATCTTTCTACAAGCCAACACATTGGCTTATGCATAAGTTTTTAGATTGTGATTGTTATCACCAACTCACCCCGCTCTCCCACCACCCCCCCCCCCCCAAAAAAAAATCATCTTACATGAATGAGTTGACTCATTGGAATTTGAAGACTAATCTTCCATCTCCTGGCATGGAAATCTACCAGTAAAGCTAAGATAATTGATGTATCACAATGTTCTCAAAATAGTTGTATTTTCTTCCCTTACGAATTTTTACAGACTCTCAAAACAAAATCATTTTGAAGCATTTAGCTGGCTACAAAGTTCAAGACAAAAAAAAATTCACTGTCTGTAATCTTTCGATTGATTTTGCTCACTAAATGCACATCTGACTCCTCAAAATCCATGTTGTTATTGGACATTATTGCCTCCCTGGGAATTCATTTGAAATGTTTAATATAATTGATGTAAAATGCTTTTATCTTATCTGTCCACTCATCTTCCCCCTTTTGGCCCTTCATGTCAGTCCCTAGGTTTAAAGTAAAACTTTCTCGAGGTTCTTGTTCAGCTTCATACCTTTAAAGGATTTTGACTCTACTATGAGTCTCCTTTTGATGTGCACAAATTGACTTGTGTGGTATCTCTTTGAAGCTGAAATGTCTGATGCTGGGTGTCAGACAGGAAGTCTATTGCTATTGTTATGGACCAGACAAACCCCCCCCCCCCCCCCCCCAAATAAATTAAATAGGTCGCCTAGACCCTAACCTTTTTCTTGTTTAAAAGGCAAGTGCCAGGCATTGCGTTCTGTGTGCAATTTGATTGGTGAAACTACCCGTCTTGAAGCAAAACACACTTTATTCATATACTTTAGTTAAAATAAACAAAAGAAAGAAGAAATCGGAATAACTTGACTCTTTTGGAAAATTTAAGAGTAGTAGATTATTTAACTGCTAAACAGCAACTGTTCCAATAGAGTAACATCCCGTAAACACACCCTTTGTAAAGACACATGCAGTAAAATACTGTATCTCATGCACTTCTCCAGTCCAGGTGGAAAAAAAAATCGAAAGAGAGATGGGCTCAGTATCTCAATGTATGAATCATACTGTATCCTAGACCCTGCACAATCCAAAATCCTATTTGGCTTCTTTACTGTCACATGAATGCTTTCAGTGCCCTGGTCCTTCAATATCTGGCATTGTTTTTATGTTTAGCAATATGCAAAGTTTTTTCGTAATTTTATCCTGTTCCATCTCTTGGTCTTGTTGAAAGTGTTCAAATGCTTGATTCCTGTTTCTCCTGAAATTGATCAGCTTCACAGACAAGTACAATTAAAACTGAAGTTTTCAGCCTATCTGTAGTTGCATTTCCACCACTGGGCTTTGGGCCAGTTTTCCATTTCCTAATCAAGGGCTCTGTATCATTCCTACCACAGATCTACTTGAATTAGCACAAATCAGAAATTAACTCTGGGATCATGCTTGTCTGGAAATCAGAGGCATGTTGTGGATAAATCCACTTGACCACTAGAGAAGCCACGGATAAGCTTTTCTCAAATCATTTAATCATTATTATTCACTTCTGGGATGTGGGTGTCACCGGCTGGTCTTGTACTTATTGCCTATCACTAGTCACCCCTTCAGAAGGCAATGGTGAGCTGCTGCATTGAACTGCAGTATTCCGAGTGCTGTTGGTTGACCCACAATGGCTTTAGGGAGGGCGTTTCAGGATTTTGACCCAGTGACAGTGAAGGAACAGTGATATATTTCCAAGTCAGGATAGTAGGTGGTTTGGAGGTTTACGAGTGGTGTTCCCATATATATTCTGCCCTCTCCTCCTAGATGGAAGTGGTCATGGATTTGAAAATTGCTGTCTCAGGATCTTTGGTTAAATCTGCAGTGCATCTTGTAGATAGTACATATTGCTGCTACTGTGCATTGGTGGAGTGAGTGAAGACATTTGATGAGATTCTACATATTATGCAAAGTAAGAGTGGTGTAATATACTGGCATTGGAAAGAAGGTTGATTAGCTGGAAATAAATGTGTGTGTAAATGACTGGCAAGATGTGACAAGTGGGGTTTTACAGGGATCTGTGGTGGGCCCTCAACTTGTCACAATTTATACCAATGACTTAGATGAAGAGATCACCGACTTGGAAATATACCATTGATGAATCAGAATCCTGCAACTTCCTCCCTAATGGCATTGTGGGCTATTCGTACCTATTAGACTGCAGCAGTTCAAGGATGCAGCTCAAGAGCACTATCTAAGGGTAAGTAGGGATGGGCAATAAATACTGGCTAAGCAGTAATGCTCTGATCCCATGAAAATGTTTTTTGAAGCTGAAAATGTGGGAACATGAGTTCTGTGAAAGCAATGGCTGCTGTGGAGCTGAGCACCTCATTCCTACTTTGTCCCCAGTCTTATAGATCTTCTCCCTTCCCTCTACTAGTGGTGTGTCACAAGGATCTGTTTTGGGACCACTGCTGTTTGTCATTTTCATAAATGACTTAGATGCAGGCATAGCTGGATGGATTAGTAAATTTGCAGATGACACTAAAGTTGGTAGAGTAGTGGATAGTTTGGAAGAATGTTACAGGTTGCAGGGGGACTTGGATAAACTGCAGAATTGGGCCAAGAGGTGGCAACTGGAGCTCAATACAGCTAAATGTGAGGTGATGCACTTTGGGAAGAATAACGGGAAAGCAGAGTATGGATCAATGGAAAGATTCTTGGTAGTGTGGATGTGCAGAGGGATCTTGGAGTCCCTCTGAAAGATAGATCCCTGAAAGTTGCCACCCAGGTAGATAGTGCTATTAAGAAGGCATACGGTGTTTTACATTTCATTTGTAGAGGGATTGAGTTCCGGAACCGCAATATCATGCTGCAACTATACAAAATGCTGATGCGGCCACACTTGGAATATTGTGTACGGTTCTGGTCCACACATTTCGGGAAGGATGTGGAAGCATTGGAAAAGGTGCAGAGATTTACTAGGATATTGCCTGGTCTGGAGGGAAGGTCTTACTAGGAAAGGCTGAGGGACTTGGGTCTGTTCTCATTGGAAAGAAGAAGGCTAAGAGGGGATTTGATATGAGACATACAAGATGACCAGAGGATTAGATAGGGTAGGCAGTGAAAGTCTTTTTCCTAGGATGATGCTATCAGCCTGTATGAGTGGGCATAACTACAAATTAAGGGGTGATAGATTTAGGACAGATGTCAGAGGCAAGTTCTTTATGCAGAGAGTGGTAAGGACGTCGAATGCCCTACCTGCTGATGTAGTCAACTCAGCCATATTAGGGAGATTTAAATAATCCTTAGATAAGAACATGGTTGATTTTGGGATAGTGTAGGGGGACAAGCTGAGAATAGTTCACAGGTCGGCACAACATCGAGGGCCGAAGGGCCTGTTCTGCACTGTATTGTTCTATGTTCTCTGTACCTTGCCAACCATCAACATGCAGTGATAGTGGGAGAAAATTTGGGAAATGCGAACCTGCCATGCTGAAAATGACAACATATTTCCAAGTCAGGAAGTATGTGACTTGCATCTTATGGTCTTATGATCAAAGAGCTAAAGTAGGTCACTTAGCCTGTCCTGTCTGGAAAATATTCTTTTCAATTCAGCGCTTTTTGGTTTCTTTTTTAGAAACTTCTATCTGGCTGAGGAGACATCAGGCCAATCCATGTCTAACAGCTTGTTTGGGAAACTCTACACATGTTTTGACCTCAGTGACCAATTTTACAATAATTGCTAAGACCGTCTAATGCATACTAAAATGTTCAACAAAATACCAAATGAAACACCAAATTAATGTGCTGTAACCTCTAATTTTAACCAATGCTCAAAATAAACATGAACGCTAAAAAAAGTACCCAAAATGGCAATGAAAATTCATTCCCTGGGGTGATCAATCGGAGAAAAGTTGCCCCTGTGGAAAGAATGGATAGACGTGGTGAGGGGTGCTCCTGAAAGGACAGAAGGAGGCTGCAGGACCAATGAGAAAAATTTTAAATTTGACAATAAGTGGATACTCAGCTGAGTGGGATCCAGGAAAATGAAATAATGAATTGCTTGCAAATGAACCTACAAGTATGTAACAAGGAAAAAGGTAAGTACAAGTAAAGTGAGTATTGGTCCTTTGGAGGGTGAGAATGGAGAGGTTATAGATTATAAAAAAGTGAATAAAGTGAATAAATATTTTGCTTTTGTCTTCAAAATGAATGATATTTTTAAAAATCCAAGTAATATTTGTGAATCAGGAGGTTGAAGGAAGAAGGTCATGGTGAAATTATAGTCACTAAAGAAGTGGTACTGAAAACACTGATGAAGCTGTGGGTTGTTAAATCTTCAGGTCCAATAAACTTCATCCTTGGGTTAAGAGCTGCTAATGTAAATGGTGTTATCAATTTTTCAATGTTTCATTAGATTTTAGAAAAAGATCCATCAATCTGGCAAGTAGCAAATATAACTCCTGAAATCAAAAAGGGATGGAGGCAGGAAAGTGTAGGTGCATTAGCTTAACATCAGTTGTGAGGAAGGTGTTAAAAATCTGTCACTAAGGAGGTTATATCTCGGCAATTGGAAAAACTCAAGATAATTGGAAGGAGTCAGCATGGTTTAGTCAAAGGAAAATCATGTTGACCCAATTTATTGAAATTCTTTTGAAGGAATAATGTGTGCTGTGATTAAAGGCAAACCTGTTGATGTAATGTACTTTGATTTCGAGAAGACATTTGATGAGATTTCACACTTTGCGCAAAGTAGGAGCGGAGGTAATATACTGATATGGTTAGAAGATGGCTAGCTAGAAAATAAAACTTATATGCAATGGATCTTTTTCAGGCAGAAGGTGATGAATGGTGTCCTGTAGGAGTCTGTGATGGGCCGTCAGCCTCTTACAATTAATATCAGTGACATCGGTGAAAGCTCACAATTTGCAGATGGCATAAAGATGGGTATGAAACTATGATGTGAAGCTAAAATATCAAGGATACAGACCAATATAGGTTAAGTCATTTTGTAAAAGTCTAGATTATGAGAGAAAATTTGAAGTCGTTCAGTTTGGCAGTAAGAATTTTTTAAAGGTTAGTTAAATGGAGAATGACTGCAGAATTTCGAGGTGTGGGGGAACTCTGTATTCGAGTGCATGAGGCACTAGAAGTTGGTTCGTGGGTACAGCACATAATCAGGAAGGCTAAAGAGATGTGTGTGTTTATTACAAGAAGAATTGAACATTTAAGTCTAAGAATGTTATGCACCAACAATACAGGACATTATTAGTGAGATCACATCTTGAAAACTGATTGTAGTTTTGATCTCAGTTAAGGGAGGATGTTTGGAGATGATTTATTCTATTGATACCTAGAATGAACAAATTGTTTATGAAGAAACATTGGATGGGTTAGGCTTGCTTTCACTGTGTTCAGAAGAACAAGGGGTGTTTTGACTGAAGTTTAAATGATCCTGAAAAGTTTTGACAAGGATGTGGAAAGTATGTTTATTTTGTGGCTGATCTAGAACTCGTGGACATTGTTTTAAAAATGGAGGTCTCTTTTTTTTTAGGACAGAAATAAGGGAATTATTTTTCTTGAAGAGTTGTATCACTTCAGAATTCTTGGCATCTGGGGGTAGGGGGGGTCTCTGAATATTTTTAAGGCGAAAGTAAATTCTTGACAATAGATGGGAAAAGGTTCTTGAGTAGATGAAAATGTGGAATTTGAAATACAAAGAAATCTTGAAGTGGAGTGGGCTTGAAAGGTTGAAAAGCGTAGTTTTGCAATTTGTTCATATGTTTGTATTGTATGTGAAATTGAGGGCTGTATAAAATTTAGGAACAACCAGAATAAAAGATATTTGCTAGATCATATTGTGATAAATGGTGTTTAATGTTGATTTAAATCTGTGATTGAGACCCAAGACATTTAAGTAGGGTTGTACTTGGCTGGTTAAGATATTCCATCTTTGAGCGTAAGTGATGAAAATTCATTAGCTGTGACCCCACCAAGTCTGCAAAAGATGTGTTTCCGATGATGGATTTTCATTTGTGGGAGTTTGTGTAAGGTATTTTGGGGGGAAAAAATATTTTTAGATGCTATAGTGTCTAGGAAATTAATGCTGTCCTTATAAATAACTAAGAATGAAAAAGCAGCCTCTGAAAACCACCCATGCTGGAAAAAGTCAGAAATGTAATAGATCTTTAGATGGGAAATGGGTAGAAAAAGAAAAAAAAAGGAAAGATCTGTGCAAGTGTGAAGAACGCTGATTCTTAAAAATGTATTCAAAAGACATGGGTGTTTCCATGTTAGGCCAACACTTAACATCCATCTTGAATTAGTTAGAGAACACAGAAACAGACCCTTTAGTCCAACCAGTCCATATCGATCATAATCCCAAACTAAACTAGTCCCACCTACCTGCGCTTGGTCCATATCCCTCCAAACATTCCTTTTTCATGGTGCTTATCCAAATGTCTTTTAAACTTTGTAACAGTATCTGTGTCCACCACTTCCTCTGGAAGTTCATTCTACACATGAACCACACTGTATATGAAAAAAAAATTGCCCCTTGTGTGTTTTTAAACCTTCCTCCTATCACCTTAAAAAATATGACCCCTACTCTTGAAATCCCCCATTCTAGGGAAAAGACACCTGCAATTCATCTTTTCTGGGCCCTTCATGATTTTGTAAGCCTCTCAAAGGTCCCCTCAACCGCTTGCGCTCCAGCGGAAAAAAAGTCCAAGCCAATTCAGTTTCTCCTTATAATTCAAAACCTCCATTCCCAGCTACATACTGGTAAGTCACTTCTGAACCTTACAACTTTATAATATCCTTCCTTTAACAAGGTGAAAAGAAGTGGGGACACAGTATTCCAGAAGAGGCCTCACCAACGTCTTGTTGAACCTCAACATAACATGTCAACTTTTATAATCAAATGAAGGCAAGTGTGCTAAATGCCTTCTTAACTACACTATCTATATCTGACACAACTTCAAAGAATTATGTACCTGTTATGAAGGTGTAGAAGTGTACTAGACCTTTGAGACTGAAGGACTTGTCAAGCACAATGAGTGCTGGAGACTTTACAATGTAACATTTGGTTCAGAATAGATAGCACTGGCTGAGTTGCTATGAGACAAAAACAAATTCGAATTCGGCCAATCAGTTTAAGTTATACCCCAAAATACCAAATTCCAATCAAGTTTGAATTGAGTACATTGACAATCTTAAGAGTATGTTGATGGTAGTCATGATTTGGAGACACCGGTGTTGGACTGGGGTGTACAAAGTTAAAAATCTCACAACCCCAGGTTATCATCCAACAGGTTTATTTAGAAGCACTAGCTTTTGGAGTGCTGCTCCTTCAGGTGGTTGTGGAGAATAAGATTGTAAGACACAGAATTTATAGCAAAAGTTTACAGTGTGATGTAACTGAAATTGTATATTGAAAATAACCTGGATTGTTTAAATCTCTCATCTTTTAGAATGACTATGTTGGTTTCAGTTCTTTCATATGTAAATCGCAAATTTTAAAAGTTACACTCTCAAGTGAATTTTAACAATTGCTGTCATGTCAGCCTAGATAATGTATTGAAGGTGTTAGCTCTCTGTGTGAGGCTGTCTGTGCAACAGTGGTCAGACTAATTCTAATCTAAAAAACTGATTTCCAGAATCTTGCATGGATTCATGTAGTTTTTGAGCAAAGTAAAATGTAATTCTGCAAGTACAAATTCACCCCCCAAACTTTTATGTGTGTGTGCACGTGGGTCAGTGTGTGTAGTGCAATGGGGTTACCTGTAGTGTGACATGAACTCAAGGTCCCCGTTGAGGCCATTCCCATGGGTGCTGAACTTAAAAGCCAATAGCACAATCCAATGCTTTTATGTGTGTGTGTGTGTGTGTGTGTAAGACTAGGGAAAGTTGAACAGTTGAGAGGAGAACTGCCCAGCCCCCAGCATGTGAAAAGACTTCCTGAAAAATAGCTCTCTTGAAGGTACCTGTGAAGCAGAATCCCCAAGAAGAAGAAAACAAGACAGGAATACAGAGAAGAACAAAAATTGCCTGGTTTTGAGATAAGAAGTTTTGTTTTGTATTGTAAATCTTAATCGGAGGTTTAATCGGACTAGTATTGTAGAAGGGGAAAGTAAAAGATAGGTTAGAGGAAGGAGTTGTAAATAGTTCTTAGTTAATTATTCTCTGTTATACTTAAAGTAGCAATTTTATTTCTTAAACTAGTTCTTGGCCTATTGAATTTTAACAGATTACTATGCGGGATAAATCTTTTCTGTGTTGCTGGATTAAAATAAGCAGGAAGGTTTATCCTGTGT
Organism: Chiloscyllium punctatum; assembly: GCF_047496795.1. NCBI lineage: Eukaryota > Metazoa > Chordata > Chondrichthyes > Orectolobiformes > Hemiscylliidae > Chiloscyllium > Chiloscyllium punctatum. The sequence goes on along the minus strand of NC_092756.1, from coordinate 98,460,127 downwards.
TGTAACAGTACCTGAACCTTCAGGTCTCTGTTCTACAACACTACCCAAGACCCTACTTTTAATTGCATAAGTCCTACCCTTGCTTGTTTTACCAAAATGCAATGCAAATTAAACTCCATCTGTCACTCTTCACCCCATTGACCAAATTGATCAAGGTGCTTTTAATCTTGGATAACTACTGTCCACTATACCACAATTTTGATGTTATCTGCAAACTTACTAACCGTACCTTCTATATTGTCATTTAAATCATTTATATAAATGACAAATGAAAGTGGACCCAGCACTGATCTCTGTGGAACATTGCTGGTCACAGGCATCCAGTCAAAAAAGACAACCCTCTTCTGTCACTCTGTCTCCTGCCATTAAGCCAACTTTATATCCACTTGGCAAGTTTTCCCTGAATCCGGTGTGATTCAACTTTAATAATTAGTCTACCGTGCGGAACCGTGTCAACTAAAGTCCAAGTAAACAATATCTACCACTCTACCCTCAACAATCTTCTTGACGAAGGAGCAGTGCTCTGAAAGTTTGTACTTCCAAATAAGCCTATTGGACTATAACCTAGTGTTATATGATTTTTAACTTTGTACACCCCAGTCCAAAATCGGCATCTCCAAATCATCATCATCATCTTGGTTACTTCCTCAAAAAACTCAATCAAGTTTGAGAGACACTATTTTCCTCACACAAATCCACCCTGACTATCCTTAATCATTTCTTGTATTTTCAAATGCATATAAATTCTATCTTTCAGAATCACTTCTAACAAACTGCCACATAATGGCATTTAAGAGTTGATTGCTGAGAATCTGGAGTCACATGTAAGCCAGACCAAATGGGAAGGCATGTTTTCTTTCTCAAGGATATTAGAAAGTCTAAGCCTATCCAGTTTCTCCTTATAATTCAAAACGTCTATTCCCAGCAACATACTGGTAATGGGGTCTTAAGGTAAATGGCAGTGGTTATATGGTTATCATCAGCACATAGGAACAAAAGAAATAGGAGCAGGAGCTGTTTGACCCCTCGAATCAACCCTGCTATTCAAAACGTGATTGTGCTGATCTGTCCCAGACTTGAACAACTTCTCTTTTGTGCTGGCTCCTCATAGCCTTCAACTCCCTGCTTTTTCAAAAATCTATCTAACTTCTCTTTAATTACTTGCAGTCTTCCATACTCTGCAACTCTGTGGGTACATAGTTCCAGATATTCACTACCCTTTGGGAGAAGAAGTTTCTTTTGCAACTCTGTTTTTAATGAGTTCCCCCTTCTGTAACTTTGAGATTCCTCCACTGTAGAAACATTGTCTCAACACTTACAAGACTCTGAGAAGGCTTGACAGGGTATGTTTCAATAAGATGTTATGACACAGGGTAAACCCCACCTTGCTAATTTAAACTAGCAACACAGAAAAGGTGTATCTCCGTGCAGTAATCTATGAAAATTAGAGGGGCCAAGAACTGGTTAAAATAAAAAGTAACAATATTATTTCTTAAAGTATAACAGAATAATTAATTAACAGCTATTTACAACGCTTCCTCTAACCTATCTTTTACTTTCCCTTCTATAATACTAGTCCGATAAAACCCCCGATTAAGATTTACCAAAAATTCAAATCTCAAAACCAGGCAGCTATTGAATCTTCCCTTTGTATCTTCCTCTGGAGATTTTCTTCTCAGGATTTCTCTTTCACAGGTTGTTGATAGATAAATGTACCTTTTAAGAGAGCTGTGTTTCAGGCACTCTGTACATGCTGGTGCCTTGGCAGTTCTCCCCCAACTGTTCAATTTTTCCCAGTCTTATACCCCCAAAGCATCGGATTGTGTCATTGGATTTTAATATTGTCAATATACTAAATTCAAATTTGATTGGGGTGAAATTTAAACTGAATGGCCTAATTCAAATGTGTTTTTGTCTCCAGGCAACCAGCTACACTAAGTGCTGGACCAAAAGGTTACATTTATCTTGTTCAGAACTGTTGGTGCTGTTAGGTAGTTCTGCTAGCTTTTAACTTTCTTAAAGGTATAGTACACCCACATCTTCATAACAAAGAACATCCCTTATTCTTCTAAATTTTGATTAACAAAGGCTTAATTAGTTTAGCCATTCTTTATAAGTCAGCCACTTCATCCCAGGAATCAGATTGGTGAATCTCTTTTTGAATTGTTTTTAATGCCAATATATCATCCCCTAAATGTGGGAAACCAACCTGTATTGTGTATTCCTGGTATTGGCGCTCCAAACCGTTTACAATTGTAACAAGATCTCCCTTTTTAAACTCCAATGCCCTAACCATAATTCCATTTGCAACCTTAATTATTTGCTGCACCTGCATGCTAAGCTTTGGTTTCATGCATTAGAATACTGATTCCTCTGTGCTGCTTTTTTTTGGAGATTGTCTAATTAAATAATAATCTACCTTTTGATTTTTCACCGTGGGCGGCACTGTGGCACAGTGGTTAGCACTGCTGCCTCACAGCGCCAGAGACCTGGGTTCAATTCCCGCCTCAGGCGACTGACTGTGTGGAGCTTGCACATTCTCCTCGTGTCTGCGTGGGTTCCTCCGGGTGCTCCGGTTTCCTCCCACAGTCCAAAGATGTGCAGGGCAGGTGAATTGGCCATGCTAAAATTGTCCGTAGTGTTAGGTAAGGGGTAGATGTAGGGGTATGGGTGGGTTGTGCTTCGGCGGGGCGGTGTGGACTTGTTGGGCCGAAGGGCCTGTTTCCACACTGTAAGTAATCTAATCTAATTTTCCTACCAATATCTCCTTGCAAACTCTTTATATCCTCATTGCAACTTGCTCTCCAACCTATTATTTTGTTGTAACATCAGGAAATTTGGATACATTGTACTATGCCCCCTCCTCTAAATGATGAGCAATGGTAGTAAATAATTTGAGGCCCTGTGACTAATACTTGTGGCAGTATCTACTAGTTATGTCTTTCTAAACTGAAAGAAACTCAATACATCCAGTGCGTTGACCAAGTGGTTAATTCTTCTCATTGATTCCTTCCTTTTTGGCCAGAATAAATGTTTGCTCCAACTACTCATCCATTCACCTTTCTTCAAGTCTATTTTCCCAGCCCACTTTAGATAATTCTTTTTTCATACCCCTGCATTCCCCTTAACTAAGTTGAAGAAACTGGTTTGATGTCCTCTGTAGTGATTGGCACCAGGTGGACCTCATTGACCCAGATTTACAATGCCAGTCCAACACCGGCATCTCCAAATCTATCAAGAATCTGTCAATCAGAAAAGCTTTGCCTGACCAATATAACCCAGTACTGAAAATGTGTTGCTGGAAAAGCGCAGCAGGTCAGGCAGCATCCAAGGAGCAGGAGAATCGACGTTTTGGGCATGAGCCCTTCTTCAGCCCTGAAGAAGGGCTCATGCCTGAAACGTCGATTCTCTTGCTCCTTGAATGCTGCCTGACCTCCTGCGTTTTTCCAGCAACACATTTTCAGCTCTGATCACCAGCATCTGCAGTCCTCACTTTCTCCCAATATAACCAGTAGGTTAGAATCTCCTCCGTTGACGACTGTCACAGACAGTGTACCATATACTAGTAAATATAAGGTTACTTGATGATGGAACCCAGCCTCTGTGCAGTTATTTCAGTGGCGATGGGAGAAAACAGTATATGCCTGAAGAACATTTGCTTACAACTATCATCTTGGAGTTGCAGTAAACCTTTCTAGTATCATGCCTCTATTTGGGAAGGTTGACTCATTTGACCCTGCTGTTGAAGACTGGGTCCGGTATGTGGAGTGAATGCAACATTTTTTCTGGGCAAAAGACATTGGGGCAGATGAGAAGCAATGAATAATACTTATGACTGCATGTGGACCCACAGCATTTTCGGTTATAAGGGGCTTAACTTACCCAGAAGCACCAGACACTAAAAGCTTCTAGGAGTTGATAGAGTTGGTCTAGGAATATTATGACTTCATACCACTTCCAATCCTGAGATGCTATCAGTTTTATTTGGCTGTTAGAGAACCGGGGGAATCCATATTGGGATTTTTGATGAGGTTACAATGACTGGCAGAGGCATGTGATTTTGGGTTAACTCTTAATGTGATTCTGGATTAGTGGTGCTGGAAGAACACAGCAATTCAGGTAACGTCCAAGGAGCAGTGAAATCGATGTTTCGGGCAAAAGCCCTTCATCAGGAATAAAGGCAGTGAGCCTGAAGCGTGGAGAGATAAGCTAGAGGAGGGTGGGGGTGGGGAGAAAGTAGCACAGAGTACAATGGGTGAGTGGGGGAGGGGGATGAAGGTGATGGGTCAGGGGGGAGAGGGTGAAATGGATAGGTGGAAAAGGAGATTGGCAGGTAGGACAAGTCCGGACAAGTCATGGGGACAGTGCTGAGCTGGAAGCTTGGAACTAGGGTGAGGTGGGGGAAGGGGAAATGAGGAAACTGTTGAAGTCCACATTGATGCCCTGGGGTTTGAAGTGTTCCAAGGCGGAAGATGAGGTGTTCTTGTCTGGTGGTGAGGGAGCGGTGGTGAAGGAGGCCCAGGACCTCTATGTCCTCGGCAGAGTGGGAGGGGGAGTTGAAATGTTGGGCCACTGGGTGGTGTGGTTGATTGGTGCGCGTGTCCTGGAGATGTTCCCTAAAGTGCTCTGCTAGGAGGTGCCTAGTCTCCCCAATGTAGAGGAGACCGCATTGGGAGCAACGGATACAATAAATGATATTAGTGGATGTGCAGGTAAGACTTTGGATGTGGAAGGCTCCTTTAGGGTCTTGGATAGAGGTGAGGGAGGAGGTGTGGGCACAGGTTTTGCTGAGAGAACCTTTGGTTTGTGGGATTAATGACATAATTGTGCAGAAGCGTCCACTAGCTGAAGCCCAACTATACTTCCAATAGGAACTGCAGCTTGCTTTGTCATTAGAAATTGCGTCATGTGGAGCATAGGAACTACAGGGTATCCCTATGGAAGTGAACTCCCTCACCTGCCTGATTGAGCTTGGGAGGCACCACTTGAATGTAGGCAATTGCAGAGTCTCACGTAGGGCATGTCCTGATTAGAGGGTCCCTAGACTAAGCCTGGCCAAGTGGCTAAACAGTTCTTTGGGAATTGGGCCAGCGAGCCACTGTGTTTGCTGCCCGAATATGAAATTGAAACTGCTGGTGATAATGAGGGAATCAGAAAGGCTATCGCAACAAGAATTGAAACCTTTTTGGACCTGGTGAGACAAGATCAGTGTAGAGGATAGCATATTACTGTGGGGAGCAAGGGTGATTTTCTTGAGTAAAGATCGCTCCCAGATACTGACTGAACTTCACCAGGATCATCCAGGGATTTCCAAGATGAAGATGCTAACAAGAACCTATGTTTTGTGGCCAGGGTTGGATACCAATATGGCTGTGTTGGTGGGACAGTGCCTAGAGTGCCAAGAAGGACAAAAATTGTTACCAGCAGCAACCCACATTTGTGGGATTGGCCAGGTAAACCGTGAACTTGTTGCATTTTGACTATACCAGTCCTTTCATGGACTCGCTGCTTATGGTCATTGTGGATGCCCATCAAAGGCAGTTGGATGTGCATAAGGTTCGTTCAGCAAACTCCAGAATGATGACTGAGAAGCTGTAAGCATCATTTGCGATAAGCGGAATCCCAGAAGTACTGGTCATGGACAATGGGATGTCATTTACCAGCAGAGGAATGAAATATTTCCTCAAGTTAAATGGCATGTGGCACATAAGGACAGTTCCATACCATCCATTACCCAATGGTTTAGCTGAAAGAGTTGTCCAAACATTGAAGGCAGGCCTAAAGAAGCCACCTAAAGTGTCAATTGATACCAAACAGACCTGGTTACTGTTTGATTATAGGACCACCCCACATGGAATAATAGGGATAGTTCCAGTGGAGTTGCTGGTGGGGAGAAGACATCACACCAGGTTGAACCCAATATTTCCACATGTGGAGGAGAGAGTGAAATGGCAGCAAGAGCGGCAATGCTCGCCAAGTGCTGCCTGTAAGCGAGAGACCATTTAATTCAGGTGATGAAGTTTGATGTTGAAACAATAGAAATAGCCCTGTATGGGTGCAAGGTGAGGTTGATGTGTGATCAGGTCCCGTGACTTAGAAAGTTCAGGTAGGGGATGCAGTCCTGAACAAACACGTGGATCATGTGAAAGCTGTTACCTCGCAAATGGGGCAGGAGCAAAACAGACCTGGCCTTGCAGATTGGCAGAAAGGTCTTTCAGAAAGCACAGGTGCTCCCCCTTCGTCTAGTGTCGAGGGAACCAGAGACCGAAATGGATGCAGCCTTGATACCGTTGCCATCAGAAGAGGAGGAATAAACTCTCCTGAGACATTCCAGTTGCAAGAGATGGGCCACTGTGTGAGGTTTTTTTCCTGAGATTCTTACACACTTGATGCAACTGCAATACGCCAACTTCTAAGAACAACAACTGAATTTTATGAAGCACAGTACAGTACAAACTTTCTGGAGGAATTTTTAACACACCTCGCAGGGCTTGTGGAGTTGTGTTAAAAGCTCTCCCTGATCAATGGAAACAGTCCTTCCTTTATATAAAACCTTTACGTCGCAGTTGGTAATGCCCACAAGAAAATCCCAGCCATCCCCCCACAGTCACATGCTACTCAAGACACAATGCAGTGACCTGACTATCTCCAGAAATAATATAATCAAGTCTTTTGCGAATAGTTTTTAGTTTTGTAACTATAGTGGCGTAGTCAAATTCCAACTGTAATGTTCTTATTGATCTCTAAATAGGGGATGAAAATTTAAATAGGAGATGAAAATGCAAATGGCTCTGAATAACAGGATATGATGTGATTTCTTGCAATCTAGCTGTAAGTTAGAGGCATACTACCTTATCCTCAGGACATCCAATTTCCTGCAGGTCAACAGTGTAAGTTAACTCTTTAATATCACAACTTTGTACATCCTGCACATGTCCAGATCAGAGGAACCACAACTGGGGCAAAAGTGTAGCAAGAGAAGCTACAAGCAAAAGACAAGGCCTACATCCATGAACTTAGGTGGGGGAGGGATGTAGTGATTAGGACTAGGTGGACCTCATTGACTGAGGTTCTTAATTGGAGTTGTTAACCTGGGCCAATCAGGAGAACCTCGGCTTACCAATATAACCAGGAGAGGGATTTGAGGTTTGTCCTCATCTCCCTGTAAAATGGTTGAACGGTAGGGTTTGGGGCCTAGCTTTGCTGCTCCTCTCCCTTGTAAAATTGCTGTCTCTTTTATACAGCTGTAAATGTTTTTTGTAAACTGTTTTGTAATTTGTTTCATAAAATATAAAAAATATAACCAGGAGATTCAACGTGGGTGCTGGGGGAAAAAAAATAAGCACTACTGCAGTTAGGCGGTAGTGTGGGGAAAAACAAAAGAAACAGTAAAAAAAACCATGCGATTCAACATGGGTGCTGGGTTAAAAAAAAAGCACTACCCCAGTTAGGAGAAAATGGGTGTGTCAGAGTGAAAAAAATAAACAGGAGTGTCAGAGATTCAGGTCACTCTGCGAGCTGGCTCTGAGAAAGCTGGATCAATGTCAAGGACTCTCCACGTGTGAATGAAGGGTGATTTGGTGACACAATACCAGCCTTTGTGGGAAAAAAAATAACCAGGAGATTCAACATGGGTGCTGGGGAGAAAAGAAAAGCACTACCGCAGTTAGGCAGTAGTAGAAAAAAGAAATTCACAAAAAGAAAAAAATATATAACCAGGAGATTAGAATCTCCTCAGTTGAGGACTGATTCCCAGTGTCCTGAGCACTACTAAATAAAGTGTGACTTGGTGACAGGGCCTGGCCTCTGTGTAATTATTTCACCCCCGCTCAAACTGCATTTGAAATTCTACCCGTTGTGGTCACTACCTCCTAGAGGATCCATAACTGAGATCTCTTATTCATATCTCATTATATATTACTTTATTTTAAAAAAAATTCTCAGGTAGACTCTGTAAAGTAATACTCTATAAAATAATCTCTGATCCCCTCTACAAATTTGTCTTCACTGTTACTCTTACCCAAGGGATTTGTTCTGTCAATGTGCTGATTGAACTTCTTGAGTAGCCAACCCATGTTACAAGTGTGGTCACCGTAGACTGTACTGGAACCCACCTGCTACACATACTACAACTGCAACGGATTGCCTGTCCATCTACCTCTGTTCCACAGTCGGTTCTGATATAACACAATAGTTCCGTTCTTGTGCGATCTCTTATTATAAGAAATTTGCGCAATAGCTATGGCATTTAAACTAATGGGGTTGGAATCGCGTTATAGCCAATACTGGTAAGGAAAGTTCACATTCTACAAATAACTGTTTAAATTCTTCAATTGTATTAAACCAATTCACATTGACGAAGCACTCATTATAGCAGAACCGACTGTATTAAAATATTTAAGACCATAAGACACAGGAGCAGAATTAGGCCATTCAGCTCGTTGAGTTTGCTTCCACCATTCGGTCATGGCTGATAGGTTTTTCAACCCCATTTTCCTGCTTTCTCCCAGTAACCTTTGATCCTCTTGGCAATCAAGAACCTATCTATCTCTGTTTTAAATATACTCAAAAACCTGGCCTCCACAGCTTTCTGTGGCAATGAATTCCACAGATTCACCACTTTCTGGCTGAAGAAATTTATTCTTATCTCTGTTCTAAAGTGTTTTCCCTTTATTCTAAGGCTGTGCACTTGGGCTCTCGCCTCTCCAACATCTTCCCTCTGTCAAGGCTGTTCAATGTTCTGTAAGTTTTGATCAGATTCCCCCCCCCCCCCCCCCCCCCCCCCCAGCCAATCCTTCTAAAATCCATCCAGTATAGTCCCAGAGTCCTCAAACATTCCTCATATGTTAAGTCCATTATTAAACAGTTGGGGGAGGGGTGGTTACATTCATAATTTTCCAGTCCTCCGCACTCTCCCTGATTCCAGTGATGCTTGAAAAATCACTATTGGTTTGGATGTTAAATATTTTAAATGTATTTCTTAACTGTACTTTTCTGCTGTAATGTCTCCTGTAATAATTTATAACTTGGTCAATCAAATGAGACAGAAGAAAAACTCACCAATCACCTACCTGTTTTTCTGTGATGTCACACATTGACTCTGACAAGTAGAAGCAGGGAAATGGCTGTCTTGCTGGTTTTTATTTTTCAGTGTGTTGTGCCACTCTCTTTGCTGCCAGTTTCTATTTCCCATTGCGAGTGCCTTCCTCATACAGGCTCCCTCTTTATGAAGTTGCTAATTCAGTACACTTTGACCATATTTCAGAAGCTGCTGTCCCTTATTTCTCCTCTTTATGAAGCAGTTTTATATTCCAGATTTTTATTGAATTCAGATTTCACTCTCTGCTGTGATGGCATTCAAACTTGTATTCCTAGAACATTATCCAGTGGTTCAGGATTTGTGATATTGCTACTATGCCACTGCCTCCCTGTAGATTGATGATCGAAGAGTCAGTCTTCTAGGAGCACCCCCAGCAACAAACATTAGTAATTCTAGCAGTCAATTTGCAATTGTTTCTGATCTGGAAGGAATTGAAGCAATGTGGTGGAGTGAGGGCAAGTCTGAACAAATAAAATACTACATTTGCATCTAATTTCTCCTTACCTGTCCACAATTGCGCCTAGCAGACAGGGGTGTTGAGGGTGGGATCATAATATGAATTTGATTTGCCTTGCTCTTGTGAAATAGCTTGTATTATGAGAAGTTTGCAAACCATTCACTTGAAAAGTAGATCGCTTGTATAAAAATCTGATGACCAGCCTCCACAGCAACATCCTTTTCCACTAATTCACTGTTCTTTATCAGTATTGCTGCATTTGTTTAGAGTTTCTTTTTGTTTCGTAATCTTTTGCATTCTCCTTCCCTCAACCTGTCTGTTGTACATGTGTTTGTTTGCCACTGCTTTTCTTCGCTCTTCTGATGGGGTTGACTCTTACTAATATTTTGGGCACCTACTGGTCTCTCACATGGAAGTACTCATTTAGCAGATATGAGCCTCGCGAGTATACACTACTGACCTTTCTATCATCGGATAGTCCGAGCTGAATCTGATGCTGATCATCTTATTTCTGGTCCACACTGAATTGAGATCAGTGAGAGTTTTATTTTTCCTGTGTATAGAATCTTATAACTACTTGTAATATGCTGTTCTCTGGCTGACTTTAACCTATTTGTTCTCTGTTTCTAGTTAATGGTGCTGAATAGTAAGTAGCTGTCTATATATAATTATGATGTGGAGGCACCAGTGTTGGACTTCACCTGACAAAGGAACAGTGCTCTCAAAGCTGGTGGTTTCAACTAAACCGGTTGGACTATAAACTGGTGTTATATGTAATTACATCATAGGACCACAGAATTGTTAGGCACAGAAAGAAGGCCATTGACCCATCATGTTTGAACGAATTCTAGTATCAATCTCCGCCTTTTTCCCATACCTGTGCGCACCAGTTCTATCTATGCTTCAAATGAACCTACCTCCCTCCACATTTCCAGGCAGTGTGTTTACTAGAAAAATCTTGAAGCTTTTCATCTGCAGTAATTAAATTTAATATGCTAATCTGCAACAACTTCATTTATATTGTCCCTTTAACATGTCCTTTTAATGTATTATATGTTATAAATTGTGTTTCACAGCAGCATGAGATAAATGTACCAAGCCATAGAAGTCACCACAGAATTAGGTCCGAAGACCAAAATCTTAGTCAAAAGGGAGGTTTTAAGGAGAGTCTTAAAATCGAAGGCAGAGATGGGGAGGTTTAAGGATGAAACTCCACAGTTTAGGGCACAGGCTTTACTCCTAGTGGTGACATAATTAAAAGTTGCAATAGATGAGATTATATGGTAGTCCTTTTGTATCGGGCTGAACAACCAATGAAACTTTTTTGTGGTATTAGATGAGGCATGATTTTGCTCAGGCCATATGAATACCATGCTTTTCATTATAATATTCTAAGATTTTTAATTCCTAAATCTGAAGTTAATGTCTCTCTCATCCTCCTGTAAATAATGATCCCATAGTAATTCAACACTGTAATGCACTATGGTGTAGTTTGGATTGCATACTTGAGATCTGAGGTTGGGTTTAAATTCACAATTTTCAAAACAAACAGTTGCAGAATTTCACATGATGGAGGCATCCTGTGAGAGAAATTCTTAAAAGTTGTGTATTTAAACCATATTCCACATCTTGCTGGCTAGGTTAACATTTATTGCTTAAATATGATTTTCTTTTTGAGAAGGTGGTGATGAGCTGCTGCCTTGAACTGCTGCAGTTTGTGTTGGGTAGTTAGATCCATAGTGCAGCTAGGAAGGGAGTTCCAGGATTTGGATCTAGTGACAGTGAAGGAACAGAAATGTAGTTCCCAAATCTGAAAGGTATGTGGCCTGTGTAAGTGGAAGTGTGCATGTGGTGGTGTTCACGTGCATGTGCTGTCCTTGATCATCTAAGTTATAGGGATCGCAGGTTTGAAAATGCTTTGAAGGAAAATTATTGAGTCTTTGGATGATACAGCATGGAAAAAATGTTCTTGGCCTGTAATATCTGGCCAATCATCAAGCAGCTATCAACTCTAACTTATTTTTCCAGCAATTGGCCCATAAGCCTGTATGTTATAGTATTTCAAGTGTCTAGATCATTAATGTACACTGCAAACTGCACTGAACCCTGTAATACACTACAGGCTGCCAATTACAGAAGCAACCATCAATGATTACTCTTTGCCTCTTGCCACTAAGCCAGTTTTGGATCCAATTTGTCCAATTGCCCTGGCTATTTACCACCTTGACCAGTCTTTCCTGCAAACCTTGCTCCTCGTGTACATAGAAACATCTTTTGAATTTTCCTTAATTTTACCTGCTGGAGTTTGCTTATTCACCCTCATTACTGTCCTAATTTATTTTCTAAAGCAGCTTCCTAAATGTCCCTAGTGCCTTCCAGTCTTTTGAACCCTCAGTATTTACCATTAGCTTGCCTGTTTTCCTTCTGTAATTCTGTACATTTATCTTGACTTGTTGTCCCACTCTTCACCTTTCTGGAACCCTATTGGCCCTGCAATCTCACTCATTCCTTTTTGAATGATACCCAGTGCTCTAGATTTTCTTAAAAGTAACTGCTCCCACTCCACTTTGGCCACATCTGCCTTGTCATAATAAAGTCACCTCCATATTTCCCGGCCATCTTTGTCCATAGGTGCCTTAAATCTTACTGTGTTATTGTTAGTGTAACTGAAATGCTTTCCCACTAACGCTTCTACCGCGTGCCTAGCTTTGTTTCCTAAAGTTAGATGCAGTATGATATTTCCCACTTGTTGGACTTTGCACAAGCTGGCTTAAAAGGCTCACTTGGATGCATTTTAAGAATTTTGTCCCTTTTAAGCCTTTCATACTTTTTCTATCCCACTTAACATAGAGGAAGTTTAAATCTCCTGTTATTTTCCAAATATTTTTACTTTTGAGATTTTACACATATCTGCTCTTCTGTTTCTCCCTGTGTCTGAGGATCTATAGTACACTTCTAGTAATATGGTTGCCTTTTTTTGTCTTTATGTTGTTTTAAAGTTTTAGCCATGTGGCTGCAATTTAGAAACTTCATAAGATATCTCCCCCTTATTGCAACATCTGATTCCTTGATCAGTACTGCAACACCACCTATGTATGCCCCAACCCCAACCACCCACTTTACAGTACCTAAAACGGTATATCTGTTATAGAGAGGGATAACCACAGGAGATTCCTGCACTACTACCTATGCTCCTGATAGTCACCCATTTATCTGACGGAACCTGCTGTATGACCACCTAATCTCAATCTACTAGCCATTACATTCTGTGCCTCTTGTGTGCTCCTCAGTGACTCCAGATGCCCCTCCAGCTGATCTAAATGGTCTGATATGACATGGATCCAAACTCCCCTCCTGCAAACATAGTCTCTAGAAAAAGGCAACTGTTCCCTAATCTACCACATCTGACAGGAGAAGTGTGCCACTCCATTGACTGCCATAATTGCCCCTTAAAAAATTGCTAAAGTAGACTTACCTGAAAGGACCCACACTTTTCTCAAATTCATTGTTTGTAGACAGATAGCTGCTGACATAGCTGGGGCAGCTTATTACCTATATTATATATTATAAACCGTAACAGAAGAAGCTCTAAGTATAACCTTTTTTAAAAAAAAATCCTTCCCTTATCCACAGTTTTTATTTTCGGCATGCAAAAGAGAACAAAAAATTTAAATTCTTAATATTCGACACTTAGTCTAAACTCCCAGCTACTGAAAACCACCTCTTGCTCCAATCTTCTGTCAGTCTCTGGCTCTGCATAAAGATATGTTGATCCCTTCAACTCTTGGATTTAGCCTTACAAAAATAATGGATCCAGGAAGCTGCTCCCCAGTATTATTTAAAACGCTAATAATGATCCCTTGACAAACCAGTTGCAAAAGTCAATCTGAGTTCTGTGTGAACATACAAAAATACCCTGTGGAGGTTTGGACACCTCGACAAACTCATGGACAGACCTGTCCTGAACTCCCAGTAATGCAATCTCTCCTTTCTCACATTTTCTATTCCTTTTATTTGGACTATAAAAGTTTCAAAAATAATTCTAAAATAGTTTTTTTTGCTTATGCTGTAGAAAATGAGGAAGGTCACAAGAAAAAACCGCTCTGGAGCAGATGCAAGATCCACGCTCTCTCCTCCCACCATTTTTATTTAAAAAAAAGGTTGTATACAAGATGTGCAAAACCAAGCTGTATCAGTATTGTAGTTGCACACAGGAAAGCTGTGGGAAATCTAAACTCATTACATTTGTTTAAAAGGTGGCTTTGGCGTATCCTGCCCCTTCATCAATCATGTCTCCATAATAACATTGATATTGTGTCCCAATGTGAGAATTAGCAGCTTCAACACACCTTCATTACTCAGAAGACTACCTTGCATTAAAATAAATTCCAACCAGCCTAGCTGTGCTCCCTTGTGCCTTCTAAACTCTTCCTAATGTGTCTTCAATCCCTATTCCTTCCTCCTGCTAAATTAGTTTAAACTCCACCTTAACTACCGTGGATCGTCTAAATTATACGAAGTGGCAGCAGTTTTATCAGTGGTGGAGTCAGTGAGTGGCTAGTTCAATCAGTTTCTCGTCAGTGGTATTGACAATGAAGGATTTAACCATGGCAGTGCATTGAATGTCAAGGATAATTTCCTGTCTTGGTTGAGATGGACATAATAATGGGCTACTCGTGTAGCGTGATAGTTGCCAATTATTGTCCAAGACTGAATGCTGTCCAGATCTTGTAATCCTTCTGATTCATGAAAATTCTAGCAATTGAACCAGGCTGACATTATAAGCTGTGGTACTCACATGTTCACTTACAATAGCTTTTTCTGGTATGCAGGTTCTGTCACTGTACATCTTGGATCTGTAGAATTAGTGCCTTCACCCACTTTTTGTCTACTTTATTACCCATTGATGTTCCAGTGTTTTGTAGTTGCTGCCATATCTCTTGCTTTGACTTTGTCTTTCGTCATTTTCCTCTGTTGCCTCTTAATCTTTCTCTCGTTTCCACTTTATACGTGTTTATTTTCTCCCTTCAATTTCTCTCTTCCTTTTCCTTTCCTATAATCACTCCTATAATGACACATCTGACTGACTCCAATTCTTGCACCTTGTTGCTGAGCTACTTATGGACTCTGGTCTTTAATTTATTGACAGGACAATCTGAAATGACCAATACTCTTCTATTTCCAGGAGATGGAGAAGATGACAGAGGAGCTGCACATATTGACCAAGGAACAGGATGTCAAGGCGGAGATTCAGGTAGGACACGTTCTCTCCTTGTGCCTATACCTGCAGCTTTTCTTTCCAGGAAAACAGAATTCTAGTAGTTAGCTCAATTCTGTTATTATGTTATTAATTTCTAAAGTTTGGAATAGATTTCAGCTTTCATGCAGTTTTGTTTCTTTTGTATAAAACCGCATGTTGGCAGGATGTACCTTATGGCTTTAATAACGTGTTCCTTGAAACTGGCTACAGGCTAAATTAAAGAGTTGGTAAAATTGGGTAGGTACCATGAGGTTATGGATTTTCTCTAATCTAATTCATTTCTCAGTGCAAGGTTTCCTTGCTCTTGTAGTTGTGGCTGCTTGAAACATACCATGGAAACTCTGAGCAATATTTAAGATTTGGTTTGGAGGTGCTAGTGTTGGACTGGGGCATACAAAGTTAAAAATTGCACAATACTATGTTATAGTCCCAACAGGTTTATTTGGAAGCACTAGTTTTCGGAGTGCTCCTCCTTCATCAGGTGGCTGTGAATAAGCAATATTTAAAGTTTCAATTCATGTGCTCACTAATCTGCATAATGCAATAAATAATTAGTATTCTGATTTCGGACTTGACTGCTGATGAGGTAATAGTTCTAAGAACCTCCAGGTGTACTGAAATTCAAATAGGACTATCCAGTGACTAAGAACTAAATATAAATGAGATGGATTGCTCAAGGGAGGGGTGCATTTGAAGGTGAGATTCTGAGGGATCAGTTGACCAAAGAATGCAGTTGAAAACCCCTGAAGTATCTTTTTTTTAAAAAGTATTAAGCTCATCAAAAAGGAGCAGAGCTTCAGCTGACATCCATAAATTGCTAACTTTAAGTTATGATTTTCTCTGTCTGTAGGTGTAGTGGCAACAGCTGTTGTGTTCCCAGCATGAGTGTGCAGTGCCTGTTACTGTTGTGGTTTTTCTTGCCTTCATGTTACCAGGCTTGAGGTATAACTTTATGGCCTCTGAACAAATCTTTAGACTTCCATTAAACAAGTACTTTAATTTCTTTCGTTGTAGAGTGTAAAAGGCAAGAGGAGTTGAGTTGTCAAAATGCCAAGAGGTACATTATCTTTGACTTTTCTCTTATTCACTAGTCTTGTTTGAGGGACAACAGGTGGCTGCCATTCTCTTTCTGAGGAGACATAATTCTGAACTGAATAGTCTACACTTGTTAAATAAACTAAGGTCTATAGCTGCTGCTTCACAGCTTTCTGCTGTGTTGGTGCTATGCCTGCCACATAGATTGAGGTCAAAAAGCCAATTTTAAAAAATCCCTGTTTGCTAAGGTGTGAAGATATAATTTCTATCACCAGTCTGATTGATTGTAACCCAGTGAAGCTGGCAGTTGATTTACTGAAGCGAGTGCAAGTGCAATGTAGTTGTCCTGAGTTAATCTTATTTGTCACTGGGACTTGTGATCAGTAGGAATTGGCAGGTTTATTGTAAAGACGTTAAATCCTAATGGTGTCAATGAGTGTAGGCAGCTGGAAGATGTCATTTAACAGGAAAGTCTTGACATGAAAAGTTTTATGAATTTGTATGCATTCTGTCATTGAAAGTTCAAGATAATTTACTTTTTTGCAGCTATAACTCTTCCATGACTGACTGACTGCAAGTTTACTAACAGCCTTCTAATTGGATTGTGTTGTACATGTAATTTCAGTTGGAAATACATTTCTGTGTGATAAGAAATTCAACCTGTGCATCCCAGTTTTTTTTTAAACGCACAATTAGAGAAACTGAGGGCTGGAGATTTGAGTTTAAAAGTGTAGCACTGGAAAAGCACAGCAGGTCAGGCAGCATCAGAGGAGCAGGGGATTCAACATTTTGAGCATAAGCCCGTCAGGACTGTGGAGGGGGAAGGGTAAACAAGAGGGTAGAGTCCTAGAGATGTACAGCATGGAAACAGACCCTTCAGTCAAACCAGTCCACGCTGACCAGATATCCCAACCCAATCTCGTCCCACCTGCCAGCACCCAGCCCATATCCCTCCAAACCCTTCCTATTCATATACCCATCCAAATTCCTCTTAAATGTTGCAATTGTACCAGCCTCCACCACATCCTCTGGCAACTCATTCCATACCCGTACCACCCTCTGTGTGAAAATTGCCCCGTAGGTCTGTTTTATATCTTTCCCCGCTCACCCTAAACCAATGCCCTCTAGTTCTGGACTTCCCGACCCCAGTGAAAAGACTTTGCCTATTTACCCCATCCATGCCCCTCATAATTTTGTAAACCTCTACAAGGTCACCTCTTGGCCTCCGACGCTCCAGAGAAAACAGCCCCACCCTGTTCATCCTCTCCCTGTAGCTCAAATCCTCCAACCCTGGCAACATCCTTGTAAATCTTTTCTGAACCCTTTCAAGTTTCACAACATCTTTCCGATAGGAAGGAGACCAGAATTGCAAGCAATATTCCAACAGTGGCCTAACCAATGTCCTGTACAGCCACAACATGACCTCCCAACTCCTGTACTCAATACTCTGACCAATAAAGGAAAGCATACCAAACGCCGCCTTCACTATCCTATCTACCTGCGACTCCACTTTCAAGGAGCTATGAACCTGCACTCCAAGGTCTCTTTGTTCAGCAACACTCCCTAGGACCTTACTATTAAGTGTATAAGTCCTGCTAAGATTTGCTTTCTCAAAATGCAGCACCTCACATTTATCTAATTTAAACTCTATCTGCCACTTCTCAGCCCATTGGCCCATCTGGTCCAGATCCTGTTGTAATCTGAGGTAACCCTCTTTGCTGCACTATACCTCCAATTTTGGTGTCATGGAGGTAGCTAGGAAGGCGGTAGGTAGATGCAGGTGGGGGGGTGATAGTGATAGGTCGGAGGGGAGGGTGGAACAGATAGATGGGAAGAAAGATGGACAGGTAGGACAGTTCAAAAGGGCGGTGCCGGGTTGAAGGGTTGTATCTGGGATGAGGTGGGGGAGGGGAGATAGGAAACTGGTGATGTCGACCTCTAACTAGACACTGTCCTACCTGTCCATCTTCCTTCCCACCTATCTGCTTGGACCTATCACTACCACCCTCTGCCTGCATGTACATATCGCCTTCCCATCTACTCTGCCCCCCCCCCCCCCCACCAAAAACCTCCCCTCCTATTTATCTCTCAGCCCACCCTCCCCCCCACCCCCACATATTCCTGATGAAGGCCTGAAATGTTGACTCTCCTCCTCGGTTGCTGCCTGAAATGCTGTGCTTTTCCAGTGCCACATTTTTCAACTAAGTCTTTTTGTCGTGTCATTCTGAGATAAATAGAAAATCCAGACTGTTTTGGTTGGCGTGTGCTGTTGATTTCATGCTTTTGGTTTTACTTTTCCCTATGACTGTACAAAGTACAATTATAGTTTAAAATTCCCAACCTTACTGAAATTATGTCTCTCGTTGGTCCAATCCACCATCTCTGTTCTGTCAGTGAAATTTATGAATAGATCTTAAACATTGGCTGTAGAGAAATAGATTAGCCCAAGCTGCTAAAATAGGTATTTGGAAATTAGTTATCTTTGATTCACAGCCTGGTATCAATAGGTTTACTGTTCATTTCAGGAATTTAAATAGGAGGAATTTTTATGTGAGATTCCAGATTTTGAAAAAAAAATAGAGACCACATGCAATTTATAAATGTCTTTCAAGTCTCTGGTTAATTGAAACAACTTTGCAGGCAAGTGATTAGTTGTAAAATGTTGTTATAGCCAAACGTTTTGGCCAATTTTGGTGTTAGATTTCAGTGACAAAAGTTGGCCAATTTACCAATTCTTTCACATTTTTAGAATAATTATTATATGTAATTATCCCATTTTTGCTATTATCACTATGTTTACTGCCTTACATTGGCTCCTGTTTAAACAACATCTTGATATAAAATTTACATTCTTGTTTTCAAATCCTTCCATGACCTTGTCCTTCCCAATAACTAATATCTTTCAGACCTGTGACTCTGAGATAACAGTCCTTTCATTTTGCCCTTTTGTGCATTCTCAATTGTAATTTCTCCACCACTGGTGGCTGGGATTCAGTTTTCTGAGCCTAAACTCTGGCATCCCTTTCCTACGTCTCTCACTGCCCTTCAGCTTGTTTTCCTCCTTTGGCTCACTGACTCTGTTTTATTTCGTATTGAGTAGTGCCTTGAAATGTTTAATTGCATTGAAGGGGATATGTAACTACTTGAGGTTGTGTCAGATTCTGAGGAGCATCATCGCATGGATTCGAGAAGCCAAGTGGCTTTCTTCTCTGTTGCAAACATTCCAAGTCTATGCAAGAGCCATTTAGGTACTTTTGCTCCACTGCCATTTCCCTGTAGCCTACAATATTTTTGACATCATATGCTTAACCAATTTCCTTTTTAAAGCCTTGATTGAATCTGCATGTTTCAACCTTTTCAGGAGGTGCATTTCAGATCCTAACTAACTGCTGCATAAAAGTATTTCTGCTCGTGTTGTTGTCCATACTTTTTTCAAACTCCCTTAAATTAGTCTCTTCTTATTCCCAATTCGTGCACCATTGAGAAGAATTTCTATCTCTCTAGGCCTCTCAAGGTGTTGAGCAACACCTTGCAATCTCCTCTCCATCTTTTTAAGGAGAATAGCTCCAGATTCTACAGTTTGATTCACGTGACCGAAGACCCTTCTATCTGGAACCTCATAAATCTGTTTTTCTCCTTCTCCAAAATCATCATGTCCTTTTGAAGAGTGCAATGTCCAGAAATTGTTGATGCTGAACCACTATTATTACAGTTCTTCATAACTTCCTTGCTTTTTCACTCAATGTCTCTATTTATAAATTGCACGTTCCTCCATATCTGTAGTTACATAGCAGCTCTTGATTGAAATGGAGAATGCTTTTTATTATGGGACAGGAATTCAGTTACCAGGATTGCAATAATGGCCACTGGGCCAAGCAGTGGCTTTGTCTTTGGAAGGTGCATCTAGACACAGTAAAATACAGCTGGTTTCTTTGGATTTTTTAAAAACAAATTCCTACAAAGTAGAAACACAACAAAGTCTCATTAAGAAGACTAGACCATTGATGAATCAAACTCCAGAAGTTTCTTTGTGTTAGAAAAGTTACCTAGAAAAATGGCAAATCGGATCCCTCTATGAACAGGCTGAACTGTGTGAAGGACAATGAGAGAAGCTTAAATGCTGTAGAGTAGGTGATTCAAAGAGATGTTAAAGAAGTATATAAAATTTAAAATGATGTGCATAAGTTTCACAAAAGCTCTTGTGTTAATCTTGTTCACGTTTCCTTATTTCTGTTATAGGCAGAATGTGAGGATTTTACCCGAGATGAACACGACGACACATCTGAATCCCCCGTCGAAGAGAGCAAACAGTGAGTAATCAATGTGGCTGTGTTAGTAGTTGGGTTATGACATAATGTTTACCACCCAAGCTGCCTCTAAAGCAGGAAAGCATTATCTCTTCAGGTGGTTTTGTTTTGTGTCAATGTAATTTATTAACACCATGAGTATTTGTGGTTGGACTTGTCGTTTACTTTTGGATGTGGGCTAGTTCGTGCTCTCAGCCCAATAGTATGGACCAACAATGGGAATTTTACAGCATCCCTGTCCCACCAAATGCCTTGGAAAGATTGGCAAAGTTCAGGATACACCTTTAGAGCAGTTGTTATTGACACATGTGATGTATTGAGATGTAGGAATAGGAGTAGGCCATCAGCCCAGTTCTGTTATTCAGTGCCACATTCTTATTGTAACTCTGTGCCTGCCTTGGCTCCATATGCCTTAATACCCTTGAAATACATGGAAACCCTATAACTTTATGACCAATATTTAGGGTAACATACTGTTGGAATAATACTCAAAGGAGACTCCTGGCTTGAACCCTTTTCTACACAGCCAGTCTAATCTATTATCTGATTATGCTTGTGTTTATGGTGCTAAGTGGAAAGACTTTGCAGTCGCAGTGATTTCATCATTGTATTGTGCTGTGCTAACTTGAGATGTTTAATCAGGCCTTTCTTTAGAGCATCATCTTGGCTTCCAAACACACTCTCATCAAATCAGTGACCTCATCATTTAAATAGTAATAATTCTGTGCATTAAAGAGTGAAAGACCAGAAGTCTGTATTGCCTGCCTTGTGCCAGGATATGATCCAGCCTTAACGATTCAGATAAGTACCAATGAACTAACCAGACCAAGGGAAGAAGTTCTGCATAGTCAATATGAGGAGCTAGTCACAAACTGAGAAGCAGAGATGCAAAAGTCATATTCTGTGCTACCTGAGCTACATGCAATTTGGAGCAGGGCAAAAAAAAAATTGAGTCATGCATCCGTTTCTCCAAAGTCTGGTGAGGTAGAATTGGTTCTGATTTTTGGAGCACTGGCACCACTGAAGGAAAGTGGGAAGCTGTGTTGATGGGATGGTCTACTCCTGGACCATGATAGGATCAGTGAGCAGTGTTACTAAGGACGCAGAGAGGGTTTTTAACTAAATAATGGGTACAAAAGATGAAACTTTGAATGATCTGATAATTAACCACAAAGTAGAGACCAAGGAAGAGAGAGAGAGGTATGAACATGGAAAATGATAAATGGACTGTGACCAAAAGAAATTGACAGTACAAATCTTAATGAATCAACAGTTGAGATGAGAAGTTGCTAAAATAAAAAGACAAAACCACTGGCTTTGAATCAGAAATCAGCATTTGAAACAAAACTGAACTGAGCACAAATAGAAAGAAACAAACTGTGCTGGTCATCACAGAGACATGGTTGCTGAACGTTATAGTTTAAAATCTAAATTATTGAAGATTCGGAGATGCCGGTGTTGGACTGGAGTGTACAAAGTTAAAAATCACACAACACCAGGTTATAGTCCAACAGATTTAATTGGAAGCACACTAGCTTTCAGAGCGATGCTCCTTCATCAGGTGATTGTGGAGGGCTCAGTCGTAACACAGAATTTATAGCAAATATTTCAGTTACATCACACTAAAAAATTTTTGCTATAAATTCTGTGTTACGATCGAGCCTCCACAATCACCTGATGAAGGAGCATCGCTCCGAAAGCTAGTGTGCTTCCAATTAAACCTGTTGGACTATAACCTGGTGTTGTGTGATTTTTAAATTATTGAAGGTTACATGATGTTAAGGAAGAACAGAAAGCTAAGAAAATGTTTTGGAAGGGAATGTCTCTTCATGGTATTAGCATAACAGAAGAGGAATGATCTTAAATTTAGGAAACCAAGTTTGGGTAGAGTGGACAAACGATAAGGTAAGAACTCACTTGTGGGAGAGGTGTACACGCCTCTAAGAGTAAGGATGGAACGAAATGGAAGAAACAATGGTGGCTGATAAGGAAGGTAGTCCTTTGTCTCAGTTAGTTAATTAGAAACCCTCTCTACTTTCTTCATATTGTGGCTTGTCAGGAATTGGGGAAATTTTAATCAGTGCATAGACTAGAAAAGGCAAATGGACAAAGGTAACCCAGATGAGTTCATAGAAATTATGCCAAAAAGGTTCGTTAGAGTAACATGTTCTGGACTCAGCCAGCAAGTTAGCTTTATTGTGGAAAAAGATTGATTTTAATTTGTGACCCTGTGGTGAAGGTGCCCTGAGCTATTGGCAGCACAAATGATTGACTTTTATATTGTTTGAGGGAGGGGAAAGTGGGTCGACGTTTCACATTTTAAACTTTTAAAAAATAAATTATGGTGTGAAGGCGGAACTAGCTAAAGTGAAGTGTCAAATGCAGTTAAGGGAGAGATCAACAGTGATGCAACAGTAGTCATTTTAAAGGATAATTTCAGAATGTACTGAATTGCTGCATTCTAATTAGAGAGAGTGGCTAAAGTATTAGGGGAAAAATTAGGATACAAGGGAAAGTTTATTGGTAAATGTGAAACAGTAAGAGTTTTAATGGCTATTTAGAAAAGAGTTAGTGAGCATTGGTCCTATACCAGATTGTGGAGAACTAATAGTGGAGAATATAAAGATAGTAAATGATTTGAAACAGTATTTTGCATTGGTTTTGACTACAGAGGATATGAGTAACATAGCTGCACATCAGGAAGTGGAAGAGAAGGAGGAACTCCAGATAATTACAATCACCCAAAGTGGTACTGAGCAAATTGTTGGAGTTGTGAGCTAACAGACCCTTAGACCCTAATGGAGCACATCCTATGGTCTTAGAGTGGCTAGCGAGTTAATTGATGCATTAATTAAATTTCCAAAATTTCCTAAATATGAAAAGGGTTTTATTCGATTGGAAACCATTGACTGTAACCAAAGCAGCAAACTACAGGCCACTTAGCATCTGTCAAAGGAAGGTGTTAGATGCTATTATGACTGATTTTAGCAGGGTACTTAGTGAAATTCAAGGTAATCAGACAGTCAATATAGTTTTATGAAATGGAAAGCATGGCTGGGTGGCCTACCTCTGCTCTCAGTTCTTATAATCATATGTAATCTTTGAGCATACTGCTTTTAGCGACTTTGAAATACAGATATATCTTAATCTGTCATTTTGATTCAGTGAAGATGTTTTTCTGTGAAACTCTACTCAGGGATTTGATTGGTTTCTGCTCTTCCTGCCACCTTATGTCTGCATATGATGTCAGTTCTGATTGAGATTGGAACAGCTAGAGCAGTGTTTCCCATACCTTTTCTGACTATGACACCATTTTGAGGCTTGAAAACTGCCATGACCCCTCGGTGAGTGGTGGAGACAGAAGAGCCGAGCTATTAGAGCAGGGAGGGGAAGGGGGTTCACCATTGCTGCCTTGGAACTTGTAATCACCCCAATGTCAGGACATCATGAATTGAAGTTTTAGATGCATTGTAGATTGTTGTACCTGATTAGTCCAGTGTTGATTTTGAAGATGGAAGCTGTAATTATTGTTTGTATGATGGAAATTTGTGTAGTAATTGCTTACTCACGCTACCTTTGGTGGACATTGGGCCAACACAAATGGCCAGCTGTCTTCAAATATATTAGTTGAAACCAAAAGTGCCAAGGATTTGAATAAGGTTTGAATTGTCTGTTTCTCTCATACCTTTAATGATGGTATCATTTATGCACATATCCTGTCTAGAAATGAATGGGTCTGTTATGCATTACTGTCAAAGTGAGTGGCCGTAGCTACACTGAAGGGGCTGGTTTGCTCAGCAGTTGTCTCGATAGATGGTCTGTTCATTAGATTCATCCCAGAAGCATCAGCTTCGCTCCCTGTTTGGCTGAGGTAGCAATTAGTTCTGTTTGCCTTGCCATACTTGTTGTAAAAACAATATCAACATTTTTCTGAGATTTAGCAAACAATCACCAAGAACCTGGCTTTGGACAAACAAAGTGAGAAGAAGGTGGAGTGAACACTGTGTTATGTCAAGAACTTGTAGCAGCTGATGGATGTCATAAGTTTCACATGAGTTTATTAGATTAGATTAGATGACTTACAGTGTGGAAACAGGCCCTTTGGCCCAACAAGTCCACACTGACCCTCCGAAGAGCAACCCACCAAGACTCATTCCCCTACGCCTAACACTAGGGGCAATTTAGCATGGCTAATTCACCTAACCTGCACATCTTTTGGACTGTGGGAGGAAACCGGAGCACCCGGAGGAAACCCACGCAGACACGGGGAGAATGTGCAAACTCCACACAGACAGTCGCCCAAGGTGGGAATTGAACCTGGGTCGTCTGGTGCTGCGAGGCAGCAGTGCTAACCACTGTGCCACCGTGCCACCCATGAACAAGTAGCAGGAGCAGGCTGTTCAGCCTGTTAAGCTCAATGTGCCATTCAATAAAATCATGACTGATCTGATGGCAAACTTTCTGCATACCTCAACACTGTCCTGTCCCCCTTAGTCCAAGAACTCCCCACCTACGTTCGGGACACCACCCACGCCGTCCACCACCTCCATGATTTTTGCTTCCCCGGCCCCCAACGCCTTATCTTCACGATGGACATCCAGTTCCTATACGCTTCCATCCCCCATCACAAAGGCCTCCAAGCCCTCCGCTTCTTCCTCTCCCGCCGACCCAACCAGTACCCTTCCACAGATACCCCTTCAGTTGACTGACTGAACTGGTCCTCACTCTTAACAACTTCTCCTTCCAATCCTCTCACTTCCTCCAAACCAAAGGAGTAGCCATGGGCCCCAGCTATGCCTGCCTCTTCGTCGGATATGTGGAACAGTCCATCTTCTGCAGCTACACTGGCACCACCTCCCACCTTTTCCTCTGCTACGTCGATGATTGTATTGGCGCTACCTCGTGCTCCCATGAGGAGGTTGAACAGTTCATTCACTTTAGTAACACCTTCCACCCCGACCTCAAATTTACCTGGACCGTCTCAGACTCCACCCCCCCCCACCTTCCTAGACCTCTCCATGTCTATCTCGGGCGACCGACTCAACACAGACATTTACTACAAACCGACCAACTCCCACAGCTACCTAGACTACACCTCCTCCCACCTTGCCCCCTGTAAAAACACCATCCCATATTCCCAATTCCTCCGCCTCCGCCGCATCTGCTCCCAGGAGGACCAATTCCAATACCGAACAACTCCAATGGCCTCCTTCTTCAAAGACCGCACTTTCCCCTCCGACGTGGTCGACAACGCTCCCCACTGCATCTCCTCCACTTCCCGCACCTCTGCCCTTGAACCCCGCCCCTCCAATCGCCACCAGGACAGAACCCCACTGGTCCTCACCCTCCACCCCACCAACCTCTGGATACATCGTATCATCCTCCGTCATTTCTGCCACCTCCAGACAGACCCCACCACCAGGCATATATTTCCCTCTCCACCCCTATCAGCATTCAGGAGAGACCACTCCCTCCACGACTCCCTTGTCAGGTCTACACCCTCCACCAACCCAACCTCCACTCCTGGCACCTTCCCCTGCAACCGCAAGAAATGCTAAACTTGCGCCCACACCTCCCCCCTCCTCTCCCTCCAAGGCTCCAATGGATCCTTCTGTATCCGTCGCAAATTCACCTGCACCTCCACACACATCATTAACTGTATCCGCTGTACCCGATGTGATCTCCTCTACATTGGGGAGACAGGCCGCCTACTTGCGGAATGTTTCAGGGAACACCTCTGGAAACCTGCATTAACCAATCCAACCGCCTCGTGGCTGAACACTTTAGCGCCCCCTCCCACTCTGCCAATGACATGCAGGTCCTTGGCCTCCTCCATCGCCAGACCCTGGCCAAACAATGCCTGGAGGAAGAGCGCCTCATCTTCTGCCTAGGAACCCTCCACCCACACAGGATGAATGTAGATTTCTCCAGCTTCCTCATTTCCCCTCCCCCCCACCTTATCTCAGTCCCAACCCTTGGATTCAGCACCGCCCTCTTGACCTGCAATCTTCTTCCCCATCTCTCCGCCCCCACCCCCTCTCCGGCCTATCACCCTCACCCTCATCTCCTTCCACCTATCGTATTCCTAGCGCCCCTCCCCCCTACCTTTTATCTCAGCCCGCTTGGCACATCAGCCTCATTCTTGAAGAAGGGCTTATGCCTGAAATGTCGATTCTCCTGCTTCTCGGATGCTGCCTGGCCTGCTGTGTTTTTCCAGCACCACATTTTTCAACTCTGGTCCCCAGCATCTGCAGTCCTCACTTTCTCCTTTTTATGCATCTACCTCTACCACTTTTTCAGGAAGAGAGTTTCAAAAACTCTTGACCTTCAGAGATTAGAAAAAAATTGCCTTATCTTTAAATTATATTTCTTGTTTTAAACACTGACCCCTAGTTCTAGATTCTTGGATAAGAGGAAATTTCCTCTCCAAATCCACCTGTCAAAATCCCACTGTGTAAAACTTATGTTTTTCAGTCATCTCTTACCCTTCTGAACTGCAGTGGATACAAGCCTAGCCTGACCAATATTTCCTTATAAGACAATCTGCTCATTCTAGATACTAGTCTAGTAAACTTTCTCTGAACCTTTTGCAGTGCATTTGCATCCTTTCTTAAATATGGGACCAATACTGTAGATAGTAGTAGAGATGGGGACTCGCACGTGCCCTGTGTAACTGAAGTATAAACTTTGTACTTTTGTATTCAGTTCACTTATGAGAAATGACATTCTGTTGGCTTTACTAATTATTTGCTGTAAAACTGGTTCAGGGTTCGGTTTATTTTCTCTCTGCCTACATTTGAATCAGAATTCTCTCCCACTCTGCACGTTCATTCCAGGGCCTCAAAGCAATATAACTCACTTTTCACCCTTCTAACTAAGGGCTTGTAAAACCTCAACCTTGTATCACCTTTAACTGCTACATGATTTGCCTATCTGTTGTCTGCTTAGATTAGATTTTCATTATTTTTGCCTGCAGAGAGAATGCCTATTTCCGTCTGCAAAAGGTCAGGGGAAAAGAGTTGAGATGTATTGATTTGAAATGTCTGGACTTTCCAGAAGAAGCAGAGCTGGGCTTTCTTAATGTTTATGGCCTCTTGACTCATATTCCTGGGGCTTTGTGGACTGTAAGGTCAAGACCAGAGGCAAGTTGTGATTGTCCTCACCCCTACTGAAGCAGTTAGAGCCCCGATCTCAGAGGCTGACATGTACTGTGAGGTATATGTAATTATGCTGACATTTTCTGCCAATTTTAGGCCTTGTCAGGATGTCCTGATGCTCCTTGAAACTGGCAAGAGCTGTGTGCTTGTGCTCGCACTGTTCCTGTTTGGTACTGAGAAGCAGTGTAGACTTGGCTATATCAACCTACTTTAATCTACCTAACTTTGTTGACGTTTAGCTATTTATATCGGTTACTTCATCTAACAAAGTTATTCCTGGATCCTATAAAGATATGACTCCCTCCTCCAGTTGCATTTATGTTTGTGTAAAATTTCATCTTCCAGAATCCTTGAATTAACTGTGAGTAGCTGGAAATCTTGATTGTTGCAGGTGCGTGTGCTAAATTAACATTGGTTCAATCACAGCATCGGCTAAGTTGTTTGTAAAGCACCAATTCCCAGTTGTACAGTAACGTAGCACTTTTTCCATTGGAGAGTAGAGGGAATGATGCGAAATAGTTGCTTGAATCAAGTCCCAACCTAAACAAGATTCTATACAGAACAGCTGAACTAATGCTAAGTATTAGTATGTGGTGCAGCAAACCATACTGTATAAACTGAAAGACCTTGCCTCAAACCTGTAGGTTGATGTTTAGGGAAGGGTATGATCTTTTTCTGAAAAAGTAATCATATTTGTCTGTTTCACTAAATTGAAGTGAAATGAGTATTGGTGACTGAAGTTGGAAAGGCGGAAAAATGTTTGAAAAAAAACAAGATGCAGCTGCCCTTTCTGACAAAGGGTCTGCATTTGAAATATTAGCTGTCTTTTCCTTGAAATTATTAGTGACCCTGTCTCTGAATAAGGTATTCTGCTTAACTTCCAATTAGCCACAACGTTTTTTAAATTTCCTTATTTCTATTGTATTTATACAATCTTCTTGAAGTTTACAATCCTACCTGGAAACTTTTATCCTGACTGTTTTCCCCACTTGAAAATATAGAAATTATAATTTTCTCTCTTCTCAGCTGCAAAGGGGCAACATTTACAGGAATAAGACTTTGGGTAGAAAAATGCAGGAACATTCTTCCACACTCCATTACTAATTGAACAGCGAACCTGAGGAAACCTTACCCTCAGTAATCCTGTTATGCCAGTGTAATGCTGGCTAAAATAGATGAGTGAATTCTCCTGTGCACAATGCCTTGAATTGCATAGGTGAGGTCACAGATGTTTCTTTGTAGATGAGATATTAAAAGCAGTGAGGTGTTAAAATGTAAGTTTTGGCAGCTGAGATTCCGAAGTTCAATTATTCTGCAACAATTTAAAATGATTTATTGCTGTTGTGCACTGTCTTATATTAAGGTGGACTTCCATACATGTGCATCTTTTAAAAAGTCATAGAAGGATGCATCTCTGAAGGGTCATTTAATCCACCGTGCCAGCTCTTTGAAAAGGCATTTATAAAATTAGTTTTATAATAAAGTTCAAAATCACATAACCTCATAATCAAATGCTGGATAACATAGTTTAGCCAAGCACCGGGACCTTATGCTCTTGCCGGATAATCGAATGCCAGATAATTGAGTCTCCACTGTATTTGGAAGTATAAGCTTTCAGAATGCTGCTCCTTCATCGGGTAGCTAGTGGGACAGGATCATAGGACACAGAATTTATGTAGGGTTTTACCCTTTGAATATTTATTAATCCCCTTTAAATGTTCACAGTTGAATTTGCTTCGACAGTCCTTTCAGATAGTGTTTTCTGCATCGTTATAACTCACTGTTAATGTTCTTTCACTTTGCTTTGAGTTATTTTACCAATCCTTATTGAAATAACTTACAGCTCCAATAGATATAGCCACTCTCTAGGCTAAGGATTAATGTGGACTGATGCAATATTTAAATTTGTGGAGCAGAATTTAACTAAATAAGATGCTCACTAAAAAAGTAAGAACTGAATACAGCAGAAACCTTTGCTAGAAATTGAGGGAACAGTGTATGTCAGTTTTTGGAGACATCTAAGAGAAAGTTAATTAAGTATGCATGAGTGAGAAAAGAATAGATGCATATGTTAATAGGTGATTTATGTGAAGATTAAGTGCTACTATACTCCAGTTAGGCTGAATGGCTTTTTCTTCTATGCATTATGTACTGAAACCTGTCCTCTGATTACTGACCTTTCTGGCATTGCTCTGCATGCAAAGAATTGGAGCACGAACTGGTATCCAAGCACTGTTGACACAATTTGGTCCAATCATGGATAACACTAAATCAAGAGACAGTGAGTAATTATGTAGCAGTACTGTGAAAAATCAAAATTTTGAGATGCCCTTTCCAGACTCCACCGCACAACTTTTCAAAGTAGAGATCAGAATACCAAGTGGGGTTACCAGCTTAAAATTTAGGCGTTGTGCACTTCATGACAGCAATGGCTGATACCCTCCCCTAAGTATTTCTCCACTTCTCCCATCACTCACTGAGGGGTCGTGAGAGCTTTCAAGTCTCACAATGGGGTCATGTTGGGAAAAAGTTTGGGAAGCGCTTCTCTACTGTTCAAAGTTCCGAAGTTTAAATCTGTTCTGGCCTTTTTAAAATCTGTTTGGACCACCTATAATCCTGATTGGCATGCAGCCACGTTCACCAGGTACTGTACGTTGCCAATATATTTTTATTTCAGATCTTTGGTTTTTTTTAACAAAACTTATTTGTTTTCACAAAACATTTGACCGATGCTAATGAAAAGGGTATTCAACTTTGAATTCTTGATGTCTTATAGTTCACTGACAGATGAGTATATCACTGTTTAGTAATGAGTAATCAGTGCAGCGAAGGAGGATGAAAGCATTTGCAAATTGATGAGTTTCTTGGAGAGATTGTTCACTTGTCACCTCATTAAATACCTATGTGAGAAAGGAACAGAATACTTGAAACTCTTTTCATCGGCAGCCAAGTAGCTATCAGGAGGGAATTGTTTTGCCCTTATTTTGCATGGCCTCTTTCAAGGCTACAACTGACAAAACACTCCTTTTTTCCTTTCCTAGGAGATTACTGATATGAAAGGATTGCTGTAGAAGCATTTAAAGACTTTGTAGATTCCTGGCTGTTTGTCCTATGTAGCAAGCACTAGCCAGTCTTGCTAAACATCTTAAAGGAGCAAGGAGCTGGTCATACTTGAGTAAGGTTTCCAAGAGCTGGATGTCGAACAGCTGGCTCTAATTCTGGCCATAGAAAATGCATCCTTCTCTTACTTTTTTTTTATTTCAAAAATATACTTTATTCATAGAATGATTTGATAGTCTGTACATTTGATCATGCCATACATATGTCCATATTTACAAACACAGATTCGACTTTATTCTTGTCCTTTACAATCCTGTGCATTTTTTCAATCTTGTATATATACATATATTTGGCTGAGGCATCAGCAGAGCCCAAAAAAACGTCCGTATGGGCCCCCTGTTATTCTTTCGGCAGGCCGATCTTACACGGTGGTCTTTCCCCACCGCGCCTTGGCGGCAGCTGCCCCAAGCTTCAGCGCGTCCCTCAACACGTAGTCTTGGACCTTGGAATGTGCCAGTCTGCAACACTCGGTCGGGGTCAACTCCTTCAGCTGGAAGATCAACAGGTTTCGGACCGCCCAGAGAGCGTCCTTCACCGAGTTGATGATCCTCCAGGCGCAGTTAATGTTCGTCTCGGTGTGAGTCCCGGGGAACAGGCCGTAGAGCACGGAGTCCCGCGTCACGGCGCTGCTCGGGACGAACCTCGACAAGCACCACTGCATTCCTCTCCAGACTTCCTCTGCATAGGCACATTCCAGAAGGAGGTGTGTGACAGTCTCGTCCCCCCCGCAGCCACTTCGAGGGCAGCGTGCGGTGCGGCAGAGAGTCCGGGCGTGCATAAAGGATCTCACGGGCAGAGCCCTTCTCACCACCAGCCAAGCCACGTCTTGGTGCTTGTTGGAAAGTTCTGGCGATGAGGCATTCTGCCAAATGGCTTTGACAGTCTGCTCAGGGAACCGCTCGACAGGATCCGCCCTCTCCTTTTCCCGAAGGGTCTCAAGGACGCTACGTGCTGACCACTTCCTGATGGACTTGTGGTCAAAGGTGTTTTTCCTCATAAATTTCTCCACGAAGGACAGGTGATACGGAACGGTCCAACTACTCGGAGCGTTCCGCGGCAGCGAGGCCAGGCCCATCCTTCGCAACACCGGGGACAGGTAGAACCTCAGTACGTAGTGACACTTGGTGTTTGCGTACCGGGGATCCACGCACAGCTTGATGCAGCCACACACAAAGGTGGCCATCAGGGTGAGGGTGGCATTGGGCGTGTTTTTTCCCCCATTGCACCGGTCTTTGTACATTGAGTCTCTTCGGACCCGGTCCATCTTTGATCTCCAAATGAATTGGAAGATGGCCCGGGTGACTGCGGCGGCACAGGTCCTGGGGATAGGCCAGACCTGTGCCACATATAGCAATACTGAGAGGACCTCACACCTGATGACCAGGTTTTTTCCCGCGATGGAGAGCGACCGTTGCCCCCATCTGCCTAGTTTCTGTCTCATCTTCCTGATCCGCTCCTCCCAGGTCTTGGCGCACGCCCCAGCCCCCCCGAACCAAATACCCAGCACCTTCAGGTGGTCAGTCCTGACGGTGAAGGGGATAGAGGATTGGTCGGCCCAGTTCCCGAAGAGCATGGCCTCGCTCTTGCCTCGGTTTACCTTGGCCCCCGAGGCCCGTTCGAACTGGTCGCAGATGCACACGAGTCTGTGCACGGACAGCGGATCCGAGCAGAAAACAGCGACGTCATCCATGTACAGGGAGGCCTTAACCTGCAGGCCCCCGCTGCCAGGAATAGTCACCCCTCTCAGGCTCGCATCCTTCCTGATGGATTCGGCAAATGGCTCTATGCAACACACAAACAAGGCGGGTGAGAGGGGGCATCCCTGCCTGACTCCAGATCTTACAGGGAAGCTATCTGATTCCCACCCATTGATTGAGACTGCACTGACAATGTTGGTGTAGAGCAGTCTGATCCAATTTCCGATTCCCTCCCCAAAGCCCATTTTGGAGAGGACATCCCTCATATATGTATGCGATATCCTGTCAAAGGCTTTCTCCTGGTCCAGGCTGATGAGGCAGGTGTCCACCCCCCTGTCCTGCACGTAGGCGATCGTATCCCTGAGGAGTGCGAGACTCTCCGAGATCTTCCTGCCCGGTACAGCACAGGTTTGGTCCGGGTGGATCACCGATCCCAGAGCAGACCTGACCCGGTTGGCGATGACCTTTGACAGGATTTTGTAGTCTGCATTTAACAGTGAGATCGGTCTCCAATTTCTAATTTCCTCCCTCTCCCCCTTCCGCTTGTAGACGAGGGTGATGATGCCTTTCCTCATGGATTCACTCATGGTACCTGCCCGGAGCATACTGACATACACCTCCAGCAGGTCCTGGCCGATCAAGTCCCAAAGAGCGGAATAAACCTCGACCGGTAAGCCGTCGCTTCCGGGAGTTTTATTCTTTTCGAAGGACTCGAGGGCCTTGGTCAGTTCATCCAGAGATAGCGGCTGGTCCAGCCTCTCTCGTGTTCCGTCATCTAGGACCTCCGTGATAGAGGACAGGAACGACTGGGAGGCCGCGCTGTCGGTCGGCTTCGAGTCATACAGGCTGGCGTAGAAGGATTTGCTGATCCTCATGAAGTCAGCCTGAGATGACGTTACCGAGCCATCTTCTTTCTTCAGGCTGCTGAGCACGGAGCTCTCTTTGTGCACCTTCTGGAAGAAGAAACGTGAGCATGTCTCGTCCTGCTCCACCGAGCGGACCCTGGACCGGAAGATTATCCTGGAGGCCTCCGAGGCAAAGAGCGAGGCTTGCTGGCCCTTCACCTCCTTGAGGTCCTCCGTGACATCGACCCCCATCGTCTGCAGCAGGAGCAGGTTCTGCATACTTTCCTGGAGCTGGGACAGTTTTCCCCGCCTCTCTCTCGCCTCCTGGACACCTTTGAGGATAAAGAACCTCTTGATGTTCCCTTTTACCGTTTCCCACCAGTCCGCTGGAGACTCAAAGAGGGGCTTCACGGTTCTCCAACCTGCGTAATCCCTCTTGAGCTCTTCAATGTTTCCCGGGGTCAACAGCTTAGTGTTCAGTTTCCACGTTCCCTTGCCCGCCCGCTGTTCGTCCTGTAGGTGACAGTCGGCCAGCAGGAGGCAGTGGTCAGAGAAGAACACCGGCTTGACGTCGGTGGATCTGACCGAGAGCGTTCGGGACACAAACAGGTAATCTATCCTTGAGCGGATAGACCCGTCTGCCCGTGACCAGGTGTATCTACGCTGCGCTCCGTCTGCAGGGGCGCTGAAGACGTCGTGCAGCTTGGCGTCTTTGACCGTTTCCATCAGGGCCCTGGACGTAGCGTCCGGTTTACTGTCCTCCCCGCCGGATCGTCCATCAGCATCAATGATGCAGTTGAAGTCTCCGGCCAGAATGACTGGCCTGGACGTAGCCAGCAGCAGTGGAAGCTGTTGCAGGACGGCCAACCGTTCACTCTTACCCACTGGGGCGTACACGTTGATTAGTCTCACGGGAGCGTTTCTGTATTTGACGTCCACGACGAGGAGGCGCCCGCCCACCACCTCCTTAACCTCGGAGATGGTGAAGTTGCCTCCCCGCAACAGGATACCCAGGCCGGAGGCGCGGCTATCGTTGCCCCCCGACCACACTGACGGCCCGTGGGCCCACAAGCTCGACCATCTCCTGTAACTGCTGAGGTGCGGTATCCCACACTCCTGCAGAAACAGGACATCGGCTTTGACGTTGGCCAGGAAGGCCAGCGTTGAAACACATCGCGTAGCCGCTTTAATGCTACGCACATTTATGCTGGCAATTTTAAACCCCATTTTAACAGTTTGCGGGGTTACCAGTGTCCATTTTCTTCTGGTCTTGCTCCAGTGGGGTAGCTGCGTGCATCCCCGTGGTGACAGCAAACTGCTGGACCTTCCCGGGGCTGAGGTAGTTGTCCGGCTCCACGCTGGAGTCATTTCCCCGCTCTGGTGTCATCGTGTCGGACCCAGGGTCCTCATCGCCCCATTCTCCATCTGACAGCAGGGCTGTCACTGGGACGCTGCTCCCAGTTCCCTGCATCCTTCTCTTACCTTTCAGCATTTGAATGGGACCATTCCCTCTACAGCATCCTGGTCCATTCCTCGATCGTTTTCTTACCCCTCCTGCCTCACCTTTTCAGTACAAGTGAGGGAGATGCAGCGTCTGCCCTTTTACCTTTTACATTCCCACTCTCACTATCCAAGGCCCCAGATGCTCACTCTTGGTGAAATGCAATTTACTTTTACTGTATTCACTGCTGCTGATGAAGCCCTTAGAGTGACCAAATGCAGATTGAGAAGTTGGTTTGTAGAAGAACTTTGTTCAGTCTGCAAGCATGACCTTGAGTTTCTGGTCATCTGGCTGATTTCTCTATCCTATCCTATCCTGCCTTGTTCCTTAAGAACATTGGAAATAGGAGCAGGAGAAGACCATTAAATACCTTGGGTCTGTTTCACCATTCAACTGGATCTTCTGCTTCTGCTTCTGCTTCCCTGCCATTTTTCTGCATTGTCCCCATGACCTTAACTTCAATATCTTGAAATCTATCTTTCTATCTTTAGTATACTCAACTGAAACTACGTAGTCCTTATGGGTGAAGATTTTCAAAGAGTCTTCTTCACCTGAGGGAAGAAATTCCTCCTTATCTCAGTCTTAAATAGATTACTTTTTATTTTGAACTTTTTCTGTGATCGTTGGCCGTTTGTGTGCCTGGCCAGTGGTAATCCCCAGGATTTTGATTGTGGGGGATTCCGCGATTTTTCAATGGCATTGAACATCAAGCGGAAATAGTTTAAATATTGGAAATAGTAATAACTGGACACTTGTGTCATGAATATTACTGCTATTGCCCTTCATTCTTATTTTTATCCCCGACCACTTATGCTGTTCAAAGCTCATGGAACAACACCTAACCTTTCAGTTTGGCACTTTACACCCTTTGGGTGTTTAACATCTTCAGCTCACAATCATGCCCCCTGTTTGTTTTTTGGATTGCAGCTTTTGCGAATGTGCATTCTGCAGTTTTCCAACTTCTGTCGGGTATAACCTTTCTTCAGCCCTGCTTGTGAAGAGTTAAAGGCAAGGTATTAAGGGTCTTAGAAACTGAGTGAAAGTTGTGTTCACTGGTTGATGTAGAGCATTTGGTGTTGTCTGTTCAGACCTGAAGTTATAAAATCACATGGCTGTTGGATTATTTGGTGACGTTGTTCAGGCTGATTGTTTTCTGAAGGGGAAAAATCCTAGACATCAAAAATTTCAAAGAGTTATATTGGCGATGTGAGGGGAAATTTGGGTGAACATTTGAGCTTAAGGAAGGTCACCAAACCAGATCATTCACATAGATTCAAGAGACAGGTACTTCTTCCTTTTGCAAAGGAAGGAATTAGGATGGTGTAAGAAAATGGTTAGCAGAGGTTTTAATAAGAACCTAGTCTTGTTTGACTGTAATGGACTTTTCCTGTTCCTAAAGCGTTCTATATATTGTAAGGTTAAACAAAAACAGCACAGAACATCCTGTGTTCGAATGTAACATCTTATAGTTCTCTTAATCCTGAAATGTGCAATACTGGACATATTGTTTTCTTGCCAATTTCTACTGTTTAGTGGAAGAGGCAGAAAAATTGTAGAGCTTTTTGTGAATTAGTTTTGCCAAGAAAAACAACATTTTTTAACACTTAACCTTTTGGATGCTGAGGGTGATACTCAACTTTGCAATTGATTTTGCACAATTAATTTTGTTCAGCACTGCATGATTATTCTGTGTATGTATCCAACCTTGAACTCTGGACTGATGCGCTGCTTTGGATTAAATGAAGTTCATTTTATATTTTCACTTTCTGTGGAATGTAATTTCCTTTGCTTCCTGGTTTCAACAATGCTATCTTCGAGTTGTAATTTTTTTTTGATTTTCCCTGTGGAAACTGACAATATTTCTTCTATGATGAAGCACTTTAGGCTCAAAAGCAGTGAGTTTTGGGCGGGTAACTGGCATGTAACATTCATGGTACACAGTTACCAGGCAAGGACTATATCAAGATTGTGGAGGTTTGTTCAATACGTTCGCATAAGTTGTATGACCCTTTGAATCTTTTACTTATAAATTCTGTGTCAGTTGTCTTCTCTCTCTCTAGCTACCTGAGGAAGGAGCAGGGGCTCTGAAAGCTTCCGGTTTCAAATAAACCTGTTGGACTATAACCTGGTGTCGTGTAATTTTTGACTATCCCCAGATTGTCAAACCACTACCCCATGATATTTAAAGGCATATGCCTCACCGAGCCCTCAACATCAATCCTGAAGGTCACAGTTGACCAGAAACAACTTGATTGACTGTATATGTAGAGAGGCTACAAAAAGAAATCAGATTGTGACTAGTAACTCTCACCACCTGACTCCCTAAACTTTTTCTTCATTTACAAAGTATAAATCAGGAGTGTAATAGAATATTTGGATTCTGTCCAGATGAGTGTAATCCAGTAAAACAATGTTCAATATTGTCCATGACACAGCAACTTTTTAAAATTAATTCTAGGATGCAGGCATCACTGCCTACGTCCGCATTTATTGTCTGCCCATTGAGAAGGTTTTGGTGTGTTGCTTCCTTGAAATGCGCAGTCTATATGCTGTAGGTAAACTCACAATTCCCTTAGGGAATTTCAGGAATTTGACCTGTCAACGGTGAAGGAGCGGCGATTGTATCTCCCAAGTCAGGACGTAAGTGACTTGGAGAGGAATTTGCAGATGGTGGTGGTCCCATGCAACCACTGCCGTCGTCCTTCTGGATGGAAGTGGTTGTGGAAGGTGCTAGCTAAGCATCTTTGACTTGCTGCAGTGCATCTTGTAGATGATGTCAGAGTGGCTCTGGAAAAGTGCAGCAGGTCAGGCAGCATCCAAAGAACAGGAAAGTTGGCGAAATGTAGACTTTCCTGCTGCTTGGATGCTGCCTGACCTGGGCTTCGTCCAGCACCATGCTTCTTGACTCTCTCTACAGCATCTGCTGTCCTCACTATCTCCATCTTACAGATGGTACAAGAATTGGTGGTGGACTGACTGAATGGCACCGTATCTGTTATCAAATGGACTGCTTTGTCTTGCGTGGTAAGTAGCTTCGTGAGTATTGTTGGAGCTGCATTTATCCAGGCAAGTGGGCATTATTTCATTACACTTCTGACTTGTGCCTTGTAAGGAATCAGAAGGTGAGTTACACACTGCAGAATTCCTAGCCTCTGACTTGTTCTTGTAGCTATTTATTTATATGGTGAGTTCAGTTCAGTTTCTGGTCAGTGGCAACCCCCAGGATGTTGATAGGGGATTCCATGATGTTAGTGCCATTGAATGGAACTATCAACGTGCAATAGTTAGATTGTCTTATTGGTGGTGTCATTGCCTAGCATTTGTGTGGCATGCAAGTGACTTGCCACTTTTCAGTCGAAGCCTGGATATTGTCCTGCATTTATTGCATTCATACGTGGACTGTATCTGAGGAGTTGTGAATGGTGCTAAGCATCATGCAGTCATTGGTGAACATCCCTTCTTCTGACCTTCTGACCTTGTAATGGAGGGAAGGTCATTAATGAAGCAGCCGAAGGTGGTTGGGCCTCAGACAGTACCCTGAGGAACTCCTGCAGAGAATTCCTGGAGCTGAGATGACTGACTTTCAACAGCCAAAACCATCTTCCTTTGTGCCAGGTATGACTCCAACCATCAGAATGTTTTCTCCAAGTCCCATTGACTCCATAGTTGTAGAGATGTACAGTACGGAAACAGACCCTTTGGTCCAACACATCCATGTCGACCAGATAGCCTAGCATAACCTAATCTAGTCCCATTTGCCAGCACTTGGTCCATATCCATTTAAACCCTTCCTATCCACAAACCCATCCAGATTCCTTTTAAATCTTGGAATTGGAACAGCCTCCACCACCACCTTTAGCAGCTCATTATATATACGCATCTCCCGCTGCATGAAAATTTGCCCCTTAGGTCCCTTTCAGATTTTTCCCCTCTCGCACTAAACCTATGCCCTCTAGTTCAGGACTCCCCCAGCCCAGGGAAAAGATCCTGTCTATTTACCCGATCCATGCCCCTCATGATTTTATAAACCTCTGTAAGGTCATCTCATAGCTTCTGATGCTCCAGGGAAAATGGCCACAGCCTATTCAGCCTCTCTTTGTAGTTCAAATCTTCCAACCTCGGCAACATCCTTGTAAATCTTTTCTGAACCCTTTCAAGTTTCGCAGCATCCTTCCGACAGGAGAGAGACTAGAATTCCAAAAGTGGCCTAACTAATGTACAGTCGTAACTTGACCTCCCAACTCCTATACTCCAACTCTCTTGAATAAAGGGAAACATGCCAAATGCTGCCTTCACTGTCTTAGCTACCTGCAACTCCACTTTCAAGGAACTAAGAACCTGTACTTCAAGGTCTCTTTTGTTCAGCAACACTCCCCAGGACCTTACCCAAGTGTACAAGTACTGTTCTGATGTGCCTTTCTAAAATGTGGCACCTCATGCTTATCTAAATTAAACTCCATCTGCTACTCCTCAGCCCATTGGCCCATCTGGTCAAGATCCCATTTTACTCTGAGGTAACCTTCTTTGCTGTCCACAACACCTCCAATTTTGGTGTCATCTGCAGATTTACTAACTATATCTCCTATGTTCACATCCAAGTCAGTTATATAAATGACAAAAAGCAGTGAACCTCGCACCGATCCTTGTGGCACACCACTGGTCACAGGCCTCCAGTCTGAAAAGCAACCCTCCACCACTACCCTCTGTCTTCTACCTTCAATCCAGTTCTGTATCCAAATGGCTAGTTCTTCCTGTATTCCATGAGATCTAACCTTGTTAACCAGTCCAACATGAGAAACCTTGTTGAATGCTTTACTGAAGTCCATGTAGATTGGGTTTTATAAATATATTAAGGACAAAAGGGTAACAAGTGAGAGAATCAGCAAGGCAGCTTGTGTGTGTTAACACAGGAGATGGGGGAGATACTAAACAAATATTTTGCACCAGTGTTTACTGTGGAGAAGGACAGGGAAGAGTGAAACTTGAAAGGGTTCAGAAAAGATTCACAAGGATGTTGCCAGGTTTGGACGATTTTAGCTATAGGAAGAGGTTGAATAGGCTGGTGCTGTTTTTCCTGGATCGTCGGAGGATGAGGAGTGACCTTATAGAGGTTTATAAAATCATGAAGGATAGGATAAATAGACAGTCTTTTCCCAGGGGTAGGAGAGTCCAGAACTAGAGGGCATAGGGTTAGGGTGAGAGGGGAAACAGATAAAAGGGACCTAAGGGGCAACATTTTCACACACAGGATGGTGAGTGTATGGAATGAGCTGCCAGAGTAAGTGGTGGAGGCTTTTACAATTACAGCATTTAAAAGGCATTTGGAAGGGTATATGAATCGGAACGGTTTAGAGGGATGTTGGCCAAGTGTTGTCAAATGGGACTAGATTAGTTTGGGATATTTGGTGGGCATGGACGAGTTGGCCCGAAGGGTCTACTTCCGTGCTGTACATTTCCTACAGAGATGTGGGGAAATAAATAGTGACAGCTTGAAAAATGTCCATATTATAGAGGAGGTGGTGCTGATGTCTTAAAGTGGTTAAATCCCCAGGACCTGATCAGGTGTACCCTAGAACTCTTGGGAAGCAAGTGAAGTGAATGCAGTGCCCCATGCTGAGGTATTTGTATCATCGATAGTCACAGGTGAGGTGCCGAAGACTGGAGGTTGGCTAATGTGGTGCCACTATTCAAGAAAGGTGGTAAGGAAAAGCCAGGGAACTGTAGACTGGTGAGCCTGACATCAGTGGTGGGCAAGTTGTTCGAGGGAATCCTGAGGGACAGGATATACATGTATTTGGAAAGGCAAGAACTGATTAGGGATAGTCATCATGGCGTTGTGCTTGTGAAATCATGTCTCAAGAACTTGAGTTTTTTGAACAAGTAATGAAGAGGATTGATGAGGGCAGAGCGGTGGATTCCAGTTTTGCTAGGGCTCCTTAATGCCTCACTCAGTCAAAAATGGCCTTGATATCTTGGGCTGTCGCTCTCATCTCACCTCTGGAATTCTTTTGTCCATGTTTGAATAAGGCTTTAATGAGGGTAGGAGCTGAGTGGCCGTCATGGAACCCAAACTGGGTGTCAACATACAGGTTTTTGCTGAGCAGGTGCTGCTTGTTAGCACTGTTGATCCCTTCCATCACTTTACTGATGATCGAGAGTGGACTGATGGGGTGGTAATTGGCTAGGTTGGATTAGATCTGCATTTTATGTGTAGAACATATCTAGCAATTTTCCATATTTTTGGGTAGATGTGTTATAGCTGTACTGGAACAGCTTGACTTTGGGTGCAGCTAGTTCTGGAGCACAAGGTTTCAGCACTATTATTAGAATGTTGTCAGTTGCTGGTAGCCTTTGCAGCATCCATTGCCTCCAACCATTTCTTGATTTTGTGTGGAGTGAATTAAATTGACTGAAGACTGCCAATTTATCCGATGGGTAACCTATCCAACACATGAAGCATTTATTACACTATATTACTAGTGTACGGTGGCAGAAGTGTGTACCATTTGTAAAATGCGCTTCATTTTTACCACCTACTGGACCAAAATGTACATTGAAAAACACTACGTACAGGTTCTTCTCCAATCCTGTCATCTTGTTTTGAAAAAATATAGGCTGCTCTTTCATCACTGTTGTGTCAGTATCCTGGAACTTCTTCCTTAGTGACACTGTGTATCTGGACCATTCATTGATTCAAGAAAGTGCATCACCATCATTTTTTTCGTTAGCAATAGGGACAGGCAATATGTCAAGGATATGGTAGGTTAATGAGCCAATTATATAGAAACACAGCTTATTTTCTCTTGGTTTCTTGGTGCCAAAGATGCCCAATTTTCACTGTTTCAAGTTTTTCAATTTTTCAAGCTCTTGCTGTGTTCATGAGCATTTATCACTGGTTACCTTTTGGAAGAACGGAGACAATCTTTGAATTGCTTTATCTGGCTGGTACCACTGGACAATCTGATAAAAATTGGTAACTTGCAATGAATTTATTTTTTTGTTGTCCTGTGTCTAGTGAAGGCCTTTGAGGGAAAATTACAGAATTTCCAGCGGCTTTATGGTCTGCCTGGCTAAACACAATAGCAACCATTGTTACCTGTTTGTCTATACGAGGAGGTAATCATGACCCCTTGATTCATTAAACTCTGCTCTTTCAATCTCGATCCTGAAAAGCATGCATCATTGGGGGTTGCTACACTCCACATTTGCCTTGCGTTCACCAGGAACTTTAAATTTGGGCATTGCTGTGAACAGCGGCTGAAAGAAAAATCATGGTTGGTACTTAAATCTTTTCAATGTTTTTATAATAAAAATATCAGCTATGGGAAAGAAAATGTTATTGGTTGATGATGAAGAGCTATCCCATTGACTAATGAACCCATTCACTATCCAACTGGCCTTGTGACAAAGGATTTTGAAATAACTTCATGAAGGCTGGTATCCCATCACCAAGTCACCCGTTACCTACACGTGTACAGTATATGATGATGATCCTGTAGTGCACACACCCCTGAAGCTCCTGTTTTTTTTCTCTCTGCATGAATCTTTATTCAATTTCCACCACCAGGAAGATAGGAAAGACACCCGAGTGGCCAGTGACAAGCACTGCCCTTCAAACCACAGGGCAATGCTGTGTGAGCAAAACAGTGAAGGGGAGGGTAGGGACTAAATCAAAATAGAGTTGGAGGGGGAAATAATACACTCCACTCCCTGCGGCGCCCACCTCTCCCTGAACGACTCCAGGGTGTTGGTGGACACCGCGTGCTCCTTCTCCAAGGACACCCGGGCTCTAACGTAACCCCGGAAGAGGGGCAAAGCTCCTGTTTATTTATTTTTTTTTTTTACCCAGCTAGCTGAGATTTGGCTCCTAGAGTAAACAGAACCCCTGACACTCCTGTTTATTTATTTATTTATTTTTTCTCTCGACACCAGGGTGTCAGTGGACACCCGCGTGCTCCTTCTCCAAGGACACCCGGGCTCTAACGTAACCCCGGAAGAGGGGCAAAGCTCCTGTTTAATCTTGAGTCTGATATGACAATTCTAAAAAGAATCATAACGGAATTGACATGTTAACATGGTATCTCTCTCCACAAGTACTGCCAGGCCTTGCGTTTCTCCAGTAATTTTGTGTTTTTATTTTAGCACAGGATTTGAAATAAATCCACAGAGACTGGTATCACATCACCAAGTCATCCTTATTTACACATGGATAGTGTTTGACATTGGTTCAGCTTCTTTAAAGCTGACTTCTGGAGTGAGCAGAACCTGTGTCACTCCTGTTTATTTTTATTTTTTTTTTATTTTTATTTTTTTGGAACAGTCCTTGCACAGTCACAGAATGATCCAGTCTCCAAAGGGAAGGAAACACTCAAGTGGCCAGTCACAACTCCAGGGTGTCAGTGGACACCCGCGTGCTCCTTCTCCAAGGACACCCGGAATCACTCCTGTTTATATTTTTTTTTCTTTCTTTTTTTTCTTTTTTCTTTTTTTTTCTTTTTTCTTTTTTTTTTAACCCCCACACTACCGCCTAAGTGCGGTAGTGCTTATTTTTTCCCCAGCACCCATGGTGTGTGTGCGCAGGTGTGAGACACAGTGAAAGGACACAAAGTGCACAAATCTTTATTCAATTTCCACCACCAGGAAGATATGAAAAACACCTGAGTGGCCAGTGACAAGCACTGCCCTTCAAACCACAGGGCAATGCTGTGTGAGCAAAACAGTGAAGGGGAGGGTAGGGACTAAATCAAAATAGAGTTGGAGGGGGAAATAATACACTCCACTCCCTGCGGCGCCCACCTCTCCCTGAACGACTCCAGGGTGTCAGTGGACACCCGCGTGCTCCTTCTCCAAGGACACCCGGGCTCTAACGTAACCCCGGAAGAGGGGCAAAGCTCCTGTTTATGTGTCATTCAGGACTCCCTAATTGGACCAGGTTAACAGCCCCAATCAAGGAGCTCCTATTAACGAGTTGGATTCAGGGATAGAAGGCTCTCTTGCCAAATTTGCAGATGACACAAAAAATAAGCAGCATGGTAAATTGCCATGAGGAAATAAGAACCTTACAAATGGATGTAGATAGGTTGGGAGAGTGGGCCAAAATATGGCAGATAGCATTTAACCTGGATAAGTGTGAGGTCATGCATTTTGATCAGAAAAATGGGAAGGCGACCTATTATCTAAATGAGGAGAGACTTTGGAATGCTCCAATGCAGCGGGTACTTGTTTCAGTCACAGAAAACTAGCGTGCAGGTACAGCAGAAAATAAAGAAAGTGAATGGAATATTGGCTTTTATAGCTAAAGGAATGGAACATAACGGTAAGGAAGTATTGTTGCAATTGTGCAAGGTATTCGTGAGACCGCACTGCGCAGTTTTGGTCCCCTATTTGAGGAGAGATGTAGTGGCATTGGAGGCAGTTCAGAGGAGGTTCACTAGATTGATTCCAGAGATGAGGGGTTTGTCGTATGAAGAGTGATTGAACAGTTTAGGCCTATACACTCTGGAATTTAGATTGAGGTGAAATCAAATTGGGGTATCCAAGATGATAAAAGATGTGAATAACATAAAAATGGAGCAGTTGCTTCCTCTTGTAGTGCATTCTAGGATGAAAGGTTTTGTCTTAGGATAAGGGATAGCAAATTTAAAACAGAGTTGAGGAGAAACTACTACTCCCAAAGGGTTGTGAATCTGTGGAATTTGCTGCGCCAAAGTGTGGTGGATGCTGGAACAGTGAGTAAGTTTAAG
This sequence comes from Chiloscyllium punctatum, assembly GCF_047496795.1. Classification (NCBI taxonomy): domain Eukaryota; kingdom Metazoa; phylum Chordata; class Chondrichthyes; order Orectolobiformes; family Hemiscylliidae; genus Chiloscyllium; species Chiloscyllium punctatum. The sequence continues at coordinate 98,415,905 of NC_092756.1, read as the reverse complement.
GAGGAGTTGGACAGATGTTTAATTGATAGTGAATTGAAGGGATATGGAGAGAAGGCAGGAAAATGAGGGTGAGGAGCATATCAGCTATGATCAAATGGTGGAGCAGACTCAATGGGCCAATTGGCCTAATTCTTCTCCTATATCTTATGAACTTATGTATTCTGAGAACCACTTGGCCAATGTCGTTCCAATCACTACAACTTTATGCACATTTAAGTTGCTTTTATGGTATGTTAAGATAATCATTAGAAGCAATAATTTGATCAGTTATTAACTCCGGTCCTATTTACTATTTATCTATGAAGTGGCTATTCACCACATCAAAGATCAACCCTCTGTCATCATTGAATACTGTCTGGATGGAAAACTTTTTAACCCCTCTTGCCTCAATGCAAAAACTAAACTGACAACTGTAAATATGTGATCAACTGTTTGTGGATAACTGCAGTAAAGCTGCCCACTTTGCAAAAGGTTTGCAAGCTGCTCTTAATCTTTTCAATTCTGCATACAAGAGACTTAGACTATCCTTCAATGTTCATAAAACAAAACTCAAATCCGCACCTGGTCAGCCAAATGTTCTACCTCCATATATAATTAAGGAGTGACTTGGGAATAAGTTGACCACTTGTCATATCTTGGCTGTCACTTCTGTCAAAAGCCAGCATCAATGAGGAGGTTCAACATTGGGTCAACTGTGCCTAGTAGGCTTCTACAATCTATGGCAGTAAACATTTGACAACAAAGGCACTGAACATCTTAATGTACAGACACTTGTCATCACGTCAAAGTACAGTGTATCAATGAGACGAACTAGAGAAATTCTATCAGAATGCCTTCCCTGTATCATAAAGTCGGAAGTGGGGATGTTTGCCGATGATTGCACAATGGTCAGCACCAGTCACGACACCTCAGACTCTGAAACAGTAGTGCCCAAATGCAATAAGATCTGGACAATATTCAGGCCTGGGCTGAGAAGTGGTAAGTAACATTCACACAAATGCCAGAGTATGATTATCACTAATAAGAAACAATGTAACCACAGCCCCTTAACGTTCAATGGTGTTACCATCACTGAATCCCCCACTATCAACATCCTGGGAGTTTTCATTGATCAGAAATTCAACTGGACTCACCACATAAATGCAGTGGCTACAAGAACAGGTCAGAGGTTAGGAGCACTGCGATGATTAACTCCCCTTCTGAATCCTGAAAGTCTGTCCATCATCTACAAGGCCCAAGTCAGGAGTGTGATGGAATATTCCCCAGTTGCCTGGATGAGCGCAGCCTCAACAACACTCGTCAAGCATGACACGACCCAGGACAAAGCAGCCTGTTTGATTGGCATTGCATCCACTGCTGATGCTTAGTAGTGGCAGTGTGTACAAGATGCACTGCAGAAATTCACCACACACAGCACTTTCTAAATCCATGACCACTTTTATCTCAAAGGACAAGGGCAGCAGATATATGGGGACATCACCAATTTCAAGTTCTTATCCAAGCCACTCACCATCCTGACTTGGAAATATATCGGTGTTCCTTCAGTGTCGCTGGATCAAAATCCTGGAATTCTCTCCCTATGGGCATTGCGGGCCAACCCACAGCAGGTGGACTGCAGTGGTTCAAGAAGGCAGCTCACCCCCACCTTCTAAAGAGGCAACTAGGGACAGGGATAAATGCCAACATTGCACAAAATGAATAAATAAAAAATGCATCTGTCACATTCTCCAGATTCAATAGGAGGGATGTTGTCCTTGTTGAAACCACCACCACAAGCATTCAGATGCAACTCCTGCAAAATCAACTTTGTGGATTGTATTGGAGAAAGTGAGGACTGCAGATGCTGGAGATCTGAGACAAAAGTGTGGCTCTGGAAAAGCACAGCACATCAGGCAGCGTCTGAAGAGCAGGAGAGTTGACGTTTCAGGCATAAGCTGTGTTGTTTTGCTTATGTGTCCAAAAGAGTCTACCCACCAAGGTCTTGTTTTCTCAACTGTCAAATGGCACAGTCCAAAAATGTGCAGGTTAGGTGAATTGGCCATGCTAAAATTGTCCACAGTGTTAGGTGAAGGGGTAAATGTAGGGGGATGGGTCTGGATGGGTTGCTCTTCGGAGTGTCGGTGTCGGCTTGTTGGGCCGAAGGGCCTGTTTCCACACTGTAAGTAATCTAATTCTGGATTAGTGGTGCTGGAAGAGCACAGCAGTTCAGGCAGCATCGTAATCCAAACTAATCTAATCTAATCATCAGCACGGACAAAAGAGCAAGAAGCAAATCCTGCACTTTGGAACCCAGTCTCCCACAGGACATTCTGCTGTTTGAAAATCGGTCTGTTCTGTTGTATAAAGACCCATGTCAGAAACTTGCAACCCTCTGGATGTGATTTTAAAATTGCAAGCCAGCTGGAGATGGCTTGACAGATTAATTTCAACAGGATTACTGCTGGTTTGTAGCCAACAGTTTCAAACTCGGTATCTTCGAGTGCAGGGGTCTTATCACAATATGAAAGCATCAACTTTTATCTATCTTTCCAGTGCTCATATGTATACCTTTTATTTTATTCATTTGAGGAATGTGGGCATCACTGACTAGCCAGCATTTATCGCCCTTGAGAGGGTGGTGGTGAGGTGCCTTGTTGAACTGCTGCAGTCTGTGTTCTGTAGATGGACACCTCTGTGCCCTTTGGGAGGGAATTCCAAGATTCTGACTCAGCAACTAATGCCAACAGTTGACCAATTCCAAATGTAGGGGCATATTTGCTTTGTTTGTGATCACAATGAATTGTAAACCTTGATACTTAATGTCATGTTATGGCATTGTCTTGCAGTATGTACGAAATGTCATCATTTTGGAAACTAACCTTTTTTCAGTTGGTATGTTCGGAAAAATTATTATCATAAAATTGGGTACATTGTTTTCTTTTAGGTACCTACAATCACCGAGTGAGGTTCAATATGTAAATATATAACGAGGCTTAAGGTTTTGAGGAATTGCAGGTGTTATGTGAACCACTAGCGTGGTTACAATTCTCCTGAGTTTCCATATTCTTTCACATTTGTCCACCAAACTTTCTGCCAGAGTAATTCTCTGCCTCAAAGTTGTTCCCACTCATGCTCTAACTCTCAAATGCAAGAATCCTCCCCGATTGTACTCGTTTGCAGAGGAAGGTGGTTTGTCAGTCTTTCTTTCAGATTTTCAGTAGAAGGAAACAGTCTTTTTTTTTGGAACTAGTTTCAGTGAGATTTTCTCTATTTTGACAGTCTTTGAACACATTTTCATTGCAAAATATAAATCATATTAAATATTTGAGAGTCTACCCTGATATCAAAATGAAAATTCAGTGTGAAACATCAATTTGATGGCAAACTCCAAACTCTGAGCCTCCTAAGCTTGTGTCCTCTGTGCACTAATCTGTAGTAGCAAGGTCTAGACAACATATGACACAAGTGAAAAGTTTCTACTTTCACTGATTCTGATGTTCTCTCGGTAACTTTTGTTGGGAAGAAGATCACCGATTCTGAGGTCTTAAAACATGCTAATTCAATGAACGTGCAAATATTACTAAACTAACAATGTTTGTGGTGGCTAAACAATGTTCATCACATTGTCAACAAGCAGATCATGACCAGATGACAATGTTGTTGCTAGAAGAGCATATGAAACAAAGATTTGAGATTTCAGACAGCTGGGTGAAATCTATCAATGGCCAGGACCTCTGGTAACCTACCATTTGGAGATACCTCGGAAGAGGTGATGAACAAAGGTCACTGGCTAAGAGGGCCCGGAGAAAACAGAGACCGATGAAACCTACATCTTTTCAGCCCACTGTTGTCATCTACATCATTCAAAATGGTCTGCTTATGGTGTGTGTGGGCAATTTTTGATCCACAAGGCATCAGGACAGTCACATTTGCATGAAGTGCCAGAGGGTAGCAGTCCCTGGATAACATGTTTTAGATTAGATTACATTACTTAGTGTGGAAACAGGCTTTTCAGCCCAACAAGTCCACACCGACTCGCCGAAGCGCACCTACCCAGACCCATTCCCCTACATTTACCCCTGCACCTATCACTACGGGCAATTTAGCATGGCCAATTCACCTAACCTGCACATCTTTGGACTGTGGGAGGAAACCGGAGCACCCGGAGGAAACCCACGCAGACACGGGAGAATGTCACTGATTTGGAGCTGCAACTCTCTTCACTGTGCACCATTTGAAGAGGAGAGAAGTTTCTGGAATAGCTGTACCAGAAAGTGATCACTTCACATAGTGATAGGCATGCAGAGTGTAAAGATGGCAGGTTAGTGGCTGACCAGGGATAAGGCGATTCTGGATCTGGTATTGTGTAACGAACCAGAATTGGTCAGTGACCTCGAAGAAAATTGGAAAAGGCATCATGCTGTAAAGTTGAGTGAAATAAGGGTTGAGGGGAAGGGTGAGAGCAGTAACAAATTAAAAATTCTATATATGAATGCACGAAGCATTAGACACAAGGTGGATGAGCTTGAGGCTCTTTTGGAAATTGGCAGATACGATATTGTGGGGATAACTGAGACGTGGCTTCATGGGGACAGGGCCTGGGAAATGAATATTCAAGGCTACACGTGCTATCGTAAGGACAGACTGATGGGCAGAGGGGGTGCGGTGGCCTTGTTGGTAAGGGAGGATATTCAGTACCTTGCGCGGGGGGACCTAGAGTCAGGGGATGTAGAGTCAGTGTGGATAGAGCTTCGAAACACGAAGGGTAAAAAGACCCTCATGGGAGTCATCGACAGGCCCCCAAACAGTAGTCTGGATGTCGGATGTAAGTTGAATCAGGAGCTGAAATTGGCTTGTCGCAAAGATGTTACTACAGTTGTTATGGGGGATTTTAACATGCAGGTAGACTGGGAGAATCGGGATGGTATCGGGCCTCAAGAAAGAGACTTTGTGGAGTGCCTCAGAGATGGATTTTTAGAGCAGCTGGTGCTGGAGCCGACCAGGGATAAGGCGATTCTGGATCTGGTATTGTGTAACGAACCAGAATTGGTCAGTGACCTCGAAGTGAAGGAGCCATTGGGAAGTAGTGACCATAATACAATAAGCTTCAATCTGCAATTTGAGAGGGAGAGGGTACAATCGGAAGTGACAATATTTCAGTTGAATAAAGGGAAATATGGAGCTATGAGGGAGCAACTGGCCAAAGTTCAATGGTGCAATACCTTAACAGGGAAGACCGTGGAGGAACAATGGCGGATATTTCTGTGTATAATGCAGAAATTGCAGGATCAGTTCATTCCTAAAAGGAAGAAAGATCCCAGGAGGAGACACGGGCGGCCGTGGCTGATGAGGGAAGTAAAGAAACATATAAAGTTAAAAGAGAAAAAGTATAACTTAGCGAAGATAAGTGGGAAAACTGAGGACTGGGAAGCTTTTAAAGAACAACAGAGGATTAGTAAGAAGGAAATACGCAGAGAAAAAATGAGGTACGAAGGTAAACTGGCCAAGAATATAAAGGAGGATAGTAAAAGCTTTTTTAGGTATGTCCAAGGCAAAAAAATGGTTAGGACAAAAATTGGGCCCTTGAAGACAGAAACAGGGGAATATATTACTGGGAACAAAGAAATGGCAGAGGAATTAAATGGGTACTTCAGATCTGTGTTCACTGGGGAAGACACAAGCAATCTCCCTGAGGTAACAGTGGCTGAAGGACCTGAACTTAAGGGAATTTATATTTGCCAGGATTTGGTGTTGGAGAGACTGTTAGGTCTGAAGGTTGATAAGTCTCCGGGACCTGATGGCCTGCATCCCAGGGTACTGAAGGAGGTGGCTCGGGAAATCGTGGATGCGCTGGTGATTATTTTCCAGAGTTCAGTAGAATCGGGGTCGGTTCCTGAGGATTGGAGGGCGGCTAATGTTGTGCCACTTTTTAAGAAGGGTGGGCGGGAGAAAGCAGGAAATTATAGACCAGTTAGTCTGACCTCATGGTGGGAAAGATGCTGGAGTCTATTATAAAGGATGAAATTACGGCACATCTGGATAATAGTAACAGGATAGGACAGAGTCAGCATGGATTTATGAAGGGGAAATCATGCTTGACTAATCTTCTTGAATTTTTTGAGGATGTAACTCGGAAGATGGACGAGGGAGATCCAGTGGATATAGTGTACCTGGACCTTCAGAAAGCTTTTGATAAAGTCCCACACAAGAGGTTAGTGAGTAAAATTAGGGCGCACGGTATTGGGGGCAAAGTACTAGATTGGATAGAGAATTGGTTGGCTAATAGGAAACAAAGGGTAGTGATTAACGGCTCCATTTCGGAATGGCAGGCAGTGACCAGTGGGGTACCGCAGGGATCCGTGCTGGGACTGCAGCTTTTTACAATATATGTAAATGATATAGAAGATGGTATCAGCAATAACATTAGCAAATTTGCTGATGATACAAAGCTGGGTGGTAGGGTGAAATGTGATGAGGATGTTAGGAGATTACAGGGTGACCTGGACAAGTTAGGTAAGTGGGCAGATGCATGGCAGATGCAGTTTAATGTGGATAAATGTCTGGTTATCCACTTTGGTGGCAAGAACAGGAAGGCAGATTACTACCTCAATGGTATCAAATTAGGTAAAGGGGCTGTTCAGAGAGATCTGGGTGTTCTTGTCCACCAGTCAATGAAGGCAAGCATGCAGGTACAGCAGGTCGTGAAGAAGGCTAATAGCATGCTGGCCTTCATAACAAGAGGGATTGAGTATAGAAGCAAAGAGGTGCTTCTGCAGCTGTACAGGGCCCTGGTGAGACCACACCTGGAGTACTGTGTACAGTTCTGGTCTCCAAATTTGAGGAAAGACATTCTGGCTATTGAGGGAGTGCAGCGTAGGTTCACGAGGTCAATTCCTGGAATGGCAGGATTGCCTTACACGGAAAGACTGAAGCGACTGGGCTTGTATACCCTTGAGTTTCGAAGACTGAGAGGGGATCTGATTGAAACGTATAGGATTATGAAAGGATTGGACACTCTGGCAGGAGGAAACATATTTCCGCTGATGGGGGAGTGCCGAACCAGAGAACACAACTTAAAAATACGGGGTAGACCATTTAGGACAGAGATGAGGAGAAACTACTTCACCCAGAGAGTGGTGGCTGTGTGGAATGCTCTGCCCCAGAGGGCAGTGGAGGCCCAGTCTCTGGATTCATTTAAGAAAGAATTGGATAGAGCTCTTAAAGATAGTGGAGTCAAGGGTTATGGAGATAAGGCTGGAACAGGATACTGATTGGGAAAGATCAGCCATGATCATATTGAATGGCAGTGCAGGCTCAAAGGGCTGAATGGCCTACTCCTGCATCTATTGTCTATTGTCTATTGTCATTCGCTAAAAGGAAAGGAGGTCGCATGTCCAGGAAACCCAGGACTTTAAGCTAGCAGATATGAAATTTTAAATGCATGTGCAGTGAGCAGCAGGATTCTAGGGGAAAAATACAGTGCCATAATGTCTAAGGACACTCTGGGAAAAGAGGGGAGGCTGGTTTGCATTCTAGAAAAGTGATATCAGTTCAAGGGATAAACCGCCTAGTTTGCATCCAAGGTTGAGTGCGCCCTATGGTCCGTTGCCTCCTGGGTGCAAGGGTTCAGGATATAATTGAACAGCTGGATAAACTTATAGAAAGATTAGTAACAAATGGTTGTGGTTTATGTGGGAACCAGTGACATAAAGCGGGACAGCTTGGAGATCTTGCAGGATCAGTTTCAAGGGAGTAGGCTGAAACACGACCTCCAGGGTAATAATCTTAGGACTACAACCTGTGCCAGGAACTTCCCATTTTAGGCAAAAGCAAATCAGGGAAGTAAATGTGTGGTCTGAGGGATGGTGTAGGAGAGGTTTAGATTTTTGGAACATTGGATCACACATGGGAAAGAAGGAAACTGTTCAGAAGAGATGGGCTTCACCTGAGTAGAAATGGAACTAATCTCCTGGCTGAGATAGTAATAGTGTACTGGGGCTAGATTTAAACTTTTAAGTCAGAGTGGTGGGTTGTCTAATGGGCCACCACTTTATTGTAAGATCCAGTGAGGGTAAAAGAGAGAAAATGGGGAACAGGGAAAAAGAAGTGAGGGAAGGCTTGAGTGTTGGTAGTGACCATAAATAGTCGCCTTCCAATGGGCCACAAAGAGATAAGGGCAGAGTTAAATCATTTGTTTTGTATGTAAATGCCCAGAGTATAGTGAATAGAATTGGGCAACTGGAAACAGAAATTGTTCCAGGTGGATGTGACAGAGTAGCATTGACAGACATGTGGCTCAAGCCAGAACAGGATTGGATACTTAATATCCCCGGTTACCAGGTTTTTAGTAGAATCAGAAAGAGTAAAAAGGGAGCAGTGTTGGTCAAAGAAAATATCATAACCCTTGAACAAGGTGCAGTTCCTGAATTAGAAACTAAATGGTTGGAGGTGAGAGATGGGATGGGAGCAATGACCTATTTGGATATTTATTATAGACCTCCAAATAGTCGGGAGAAAGTAGAAGAGTGCATTTATAGGTAGATTATGGAAATCTGCAGGACAAGTAGGATTGTGATAGTTGGTGATTTTTGATTACCCGAGGGTAGTTTGGGGAAAAGGTAGAATGTGGGGGCAGGGAAGTGGGGAAAATCCTGCAATGAGTGCAAGAGAACTTCTTGAAACAGTATATTTCCAGTCTACCAAGGAAGATCAGTGCTGGATCTGGACCTAAAAATTGAGGCAGGCCAAGTGGAGAACATCAGAATGGGGGAGCATTTTGGAAATAGTGATCATGACAAAATAAGGTTCAATATTATGTTGGAAACTTAAGTCAAGCATTGTTTGTTTTTTTAAGGGTGCTCATTTCTGATGAATGTATAAACATACAATTAGGAACAGGCATTGGCAATTTAGTCTCTCTAACTTGCTCTGCCATTTAATGACTGATCTTGATTGATCTGATTGTGGTCACAACTTCACATCGCAATAACCATAAGATGTAGGAGCAGAAGTAGACCAATCAGCCCATAGAATCTGCATTTCCACTCAATGAGATCACAACTGATTTGATAACCCTCAACTTCGCTTTCTTGTCTTTTTCCTATAACCATGATTCCCTTACTGACTTAAAACCTTGAATGCACATTTTGTCAGTGCAAATTCGCTGAAACGCGATTGATGAATGGGGTGGGCAGGGCGCTGTTTCGAAAGCATGAACTTTTAAAGCATGTTGGCTATGATGCAATTACAGTGCCAACATTTTAAATGCTGTTTCTAAAGTGTGATTTTTCTATACTGCAGGGTTGCATAAGAATACAACCATCATGTTACAGAAGAATTGACTGTACTTAATGACCCTGTCTCAACTCGCCTCTGCAGTAAAGAGCTCCACAGAGTCACTGTTCTTTGAGAGAAGAAATTCCCTATCTTCTGTTTTAAATGTGTGACCTCATATTTCTGAGATTATGCCCTCTTGTTCTAGACTGTCCCACAGGAGGAAACAACATTTCTGTTCTATGCTATTAAGACCCCATAGAATCTGAAATGTTTCAATAATGTTGCCGCATTCTCCTAAATGGCAATGTGTGTCTTCGTTGGCAATCACTCGCTAACGAGTATGATCCTACACTTAGGAAATTCCGTGTCATTGGTAATGGGTTCTGTGGATCCCTCCATGACTGATGAGCCTGATCTTAGAGTTGCACCTCTGACCTCTAAATTGTAGGAATGCTACTTTTGATGGTATTAGGCAAGAACTTTCAAAAGCTGATGTGGAGGCAGATGTTCGCAGGTAAAAGGAAGGCTGGAAAATGGGAAGCCTTCAGAAATGAGAGAGAGTCCAGAGACAGTATATTCCTGTTAGGGTGAAAGGAAAGGTTGGAGAGAATCTGGTCCCTCAAAGATCAGCAAGGCAGCCTTTGTATGGAGCCGCAGGAGATGGGGGAGATACTAAATGAGTATTTTGCATCAGTGTTGACTGGAAAATGACATGGAAGAGCGTGGGAAATCATGTCTCGCAAACTTGATTGAATTTTTTGAAGAAGTAACAAAGAGGATTGATGAAGGCAGAGTGGTAGATGTGACCTGTATGGACTTCAGTAAGGCATTTGACAAGGTTCCCCATGGGAGACTTGTGGAATACAAGAGAAACTTGCCATTTGGATACAGAACTGGCTCAAATGTAGAAGACAGAGGGTGCTGTGGAGGGTTGCTTTTCAGACTTGGAGGCCTGTGACCAGTGGAGTGCCACAAGGATCGGTGCTGGGTCCGCTACTTATCATCATTTATGTAAATGATTTGGATGGGGGCATAAGAGGTACAGTTAGTAAGTTTGCTGATGAAACCAAAATTGGAGGTGTAGTGGACAGCAAAGAAGGTTACCTCCGATTACAACGAGATTTTGATCAGATGGGCCAATGGGCTGAGAAGTGGCAGATGGAGTTTAATTTAGATAAATGCGAGGTACTCATTTCGGGAAAGCAAATCTTAGCAGGACTTATACATGTCATGGTAAAGTCCTAAGGAGTGTTGCTGAACAAAGAGATTTTGGAGTGCAGGTTCATAGCTCCTTGAAAGTGGAGTCGCAGGTAGATAGGATAGTGAAGGTGGCATTTGGTATGCTTTCCTTTATTGGTCAGAGCATTGAGTACAGGAGTTGGGAGGTCATGTTACGGCTATACATAGCACCGGTTAAGCCACAGTTGGAACATTGCGTGCAATTCTGGTTTCCTTCCTATGGAAGATGCTGTGAAACCTAAAAGGGTTCAGAAAAGAATAACAAGGATGTTGCCTGGGTTGGAGGATTTGAGCTATAGGGAGAGGTCGAATAGGCTGGGGCTGTTTTCCCTGGAGTGTCAGAGGCTGAGGGGTGACTTTATAGAGGTTTACGAAATCATGAGGGGCATGGATAGGATAAATAGGCGCAAAGTCTTTTCTCTGGTGTGGGGGAGGCCAAAACTAGAGGGCATAGGTTTAGGGTGAGGGGGGAGATAGAAAAGAGACCTAAGGGGCAACTTTTTCATGCAGAGGGTGGTGTGTGTATGGAATGAGCTGCCAGAGGAAGTGGTGGAGGCTAGTATAATTGCAACATTTAAAAGGCATTTGGATGGGTATATGAATAAGAAGGGTTTGGAGGGGTATGGGCCGGTTGTTGCCTGTTGGTACTAGATTGGGTTGGGATATCTGGTCAGCATGGACAAGTTGGCTCGAAGGGTCTGTTTCCGTGCTGTACCTTTCTTTGACTGTATGTAGAAAGTAGGGAAATAGATGATGACATCTTGAAAAATGTCCATATTACGGAGGAGGTGGTGCTGGATGTCTTGAAATGCATAACAGTAAATAAATCCGCAGGACTTGATTAGGTATACCCTAGAACTCTGTGGGAAGCTGGAGAGGTGATTGCTGGGCCTCTTGCTGAGATATTTGTATCATCAATAGCCACAGGTGAGGTGCCGGAAGACTGGATGTTGGCAAACATGGTGCCACTGTTTAGGAAAGGTGGTAAGGACAAGTCAGGGAACTATAGACCGGTGAGCTTGATGTCAGTGGTGGGCAAGTTGTTGGAGGGAATCCTGAGGGACAAGATTTAAATATATTTGGAAAGGCAAGGACTGATTAGGGATAGTCAACATGGCTTTGTGTGTGGGAAATCATGTCTCACGAACGTGATATGAGTTTTTTGAAGAGTTAACAAAGAGGACTGATGAGGGCAGAGCGGTGGATGTGATTGATATGGACTTCAAGAAGTTCGACAAGGTTCCCCATGGGAAACTGATTAGCAAGGTTAGATCTCATGGAATACAGGAGGAACTAGCCATTTGGATACAGAACTGGCTCAAAGATAGAAGGTGGTGGTGGAGGGTTGTTTTTTAGACTGGAGGCCTCTGACCAGGATCGGTGCTGGGTCCACTGTTTTTCATCATTTATATAAATGATTTGGATGTGAACATAGGAGGTACAGTTAGTAAGTTTGCAGATGACACTAAAATAAGAAGTGTAGTGGACACCAGGTTTCCTCAGATTACAACAGGATCTTGATCAGATGGGCTAATGGGCTGAGGAGTGGCAGATGGAGTTTAATTTAGATAAATGCGAGATGCTGTATTTTGGGAAAGCAAATCTTAGCAGGACTTCTACACGTCGTGGTAAGGTCCTAGGGAGTGTTGCTGAACAAAGAGACCTTGGAGTGCAGGTTCATAACTCCTTGAAAGTGGAGTCACAGGTAGATAGGATAGTGAAGACTGCGTTTGGTCTGCTTTCCTTAATTGGTTAGAGCATTGCGTTTATGAGTTGGGAGGTTCTGTTGTGTCTGTAAAGGACATTGGTTAGGCCACTGTTGGAATATTGCGTGCAGTTCTGTTTTCCTTCCTATCAGAAGGATGTTGTGAAACTTTTAAAAGGGTTCAGAAAAGACTTACAAGGATGTTGCCAGGTTGGAGGATTTGAGCTATAGGGAGAGGCTGAATAGGGAAGGGGTATTTTCCCTGGAGCATCAGAAGCTGAGGGGTGACCTTAATGAAGTTTATAAAGTTTTGAGGGACATGGATAGGACAAATAGACAATGTCTTTTCCTTGGGTTGGGGGAGTCCAGAACTAGAGGGCATAGGTTTAGGGTGAGAGGGGAAAGATATAAAAGGGCAACTTTTTCACGCAGAGGGCGGTGCGTGTATGGAATGAGCTTCCAGAGGCAGTGGTGGAGGCTGATACAATTGTAACATTTAAAAAGGTATATGAATAGGAAGGGTTAGGAGGGATTTGGGCTGTATACTGGCAAATGGGATATCTGGTCAGGAGAAAGTGAGGACTGCAGATGCTGGAGATCAGAGTCGAGAGTGTGGTGCTGGAAAAGCACAGCCGTTCAGGCGGTATCCTAGGAGCAAGGAGAATTGATGTTTCGGGCATAAGCCGTTCATCAGGAATGAGGCTTGTGGGTTGGGGCTGAGAGATTAATGGGAAGGGGGGTGGGGTTGGGGGGAGGTAGCTGGGAAAGCGATAGTTGGATGAAGGTGATAGGTCAAAGGAGGCAGTGAAGGACAGGTCAGAAAGGCAGTGCCAAGTTGGAGGCTTGGGACTGGGAGTAGCGAGAGGAGAACTTCTTCAAGGTAGGCAGTAGACATCTGGGATATCTGGTCAGCGTGTCGTGTTGAAACGAAGAGTCTGTTTCTGTGCTATACGTCTCTATGACTATGACAAATTTGGCAAGTGTTTCCAGATTGTGATGTCAGACTATTTTTAAATGAGGTAAAAACAATGACTGCAGATGCTGGAAAGCAAATACTGGATTAGTGGTGCTGGAAGAGCACAGCAGTTCAGGCAGCATCCAACGAGCAGTGAAATCGACGTGAAGGGCTTTTGCCCGAAACGTCGATTTCGCTGCTCGTTGGATGCTGCCTGAACTGCTGTGCTCTTCCAGCACCACTAATCCAGTATACTATTTTTAAAGCTGCCTCTTCATGTCCCTTCTGTGTGGAGAGAGCAGAATGGATTCTGAAGAGGCCTGTTCAGTTGTATAGAAAGATGCCAAAACCCCCTCCTGTTCCTATTCCAAGAGTGAAAGGACTGAGTCAAACTCCATCGTCTTGGTGCCAGCCTGAAGCCAAGGGCTTTCAGATCTCTTAATCCTGTCCCTGTCTACTCTTAGTGAAATATTTGTGCTGTGTGTGGATGAGGAGTTGATGCCTTGTGTAGGGCATTTTCAAATGTGAAATGCTGTTGCACATTAGACAGATTAGTTTTTGACAGCAGTTGGATCCAGTCCCAGTGACAAGGCAACATTTGGGGATCTCCCCATTGCTGAAAATGTGTTGCTGGAAAAGCGCAGCAGGTCAGGCAGCATCCAAGAAGCAGGAGAATCGATGTTTCGGGCATGAGCCCTTCTTCAGGAATTCCTGAAGAAGGGCTCATGCCCGAAACGTCGATTCTCCTGTTCCTTGGATGCTGCCTGACTTGCTGCGCTTTTCCAGCAACACATTTTCAGCTCTGATCTCCAGCATCTGCAGTCCTCACTTTCTCCTAGAAGATCTCCCCAATGCTTCAGCTTTCATCTGCCCTTCAGCCGTTCATACCACATGAGTATCTTACACCAATGTTACCATCATGGATTGCTTTGCCAGTGTTAATGGTATTGCTGTTGTGATCAAAGGAATGCACAAACCTATTCATCACAGCAAAGTTGCAATCCACAGATAGGAAATTAGTACAGTTCCTACCTATTTTAGTCTTCAAGACAAACCCTCCATGCTTGGTATCAGCCTAGTGAACCTTTGCATCCTTTATTCATCAAGGATGCGATTGGGAGGATGCTTGATTGTAATTCAATGTTGGCAAAATGGGTCTAGTTTTGCGTGCAGCATTCAGATTTCCTCAAAAGGGAAAAAATACAGTCGGTGTTGATCTAAAGAGAGATTTACAAATGAGGCGTTTTCCTTTCATTGTCGCACGCTGGGGAAAGGGCCTTCAACCCGAGCGTCCCCTAGAAACTTCCTCTTGAACATATTATTGTGAACAGCACAAAAGTTGTTGCTGCTAATTCACATCGTGTACAGACCAGACAATGGGGAAAGTTCACTTGTGTCTGTGGTGCACTGCAGGCTGAAAGAAATTGGTGCTGCCTATCCAGTGAACAGCTCGATTGCAGCAGGACGGTGGTAAAAGAGTTAATGGCGTTGCTAAGTTGCAGGGTGCTCTGGTGCTGTACGCAAAGGGATTAACTTTGCGGGGTTCGACTGCTTGTTAAACATGCAGCCTCCCTATTGGAGTTCCTTTACTCTCTGAGAAGGTGGAGTTGAGCATCCTCCTCCTCCTCCTGGTTTGATTGACGGGACCATGGATCACATGAGAGCCTCTCTCTGAAGGTCACAAATAAAAGCTTCCCACAGAAGCTGGCTCCCAAGTTCCTGCCAAAATGGCCGCCACACTCTCAACTGGCTTTTGAACGTTGTTTTTTAAAAAAAGAAGGAAAAGAATCAGTTTGTTTTTTGCTTAATTTTCTCATCTTTGATTTTGCCTCGAATGCCTCAACTTGCTGGATTCTTGCACTGTTGCACTTTATGAGGTTTGTGGTTGAATCTTGTTTCTGTGGCTTTTTTTTTGCTAGAAAAGAAACTCTTTTCTTCCCCCCCCGCCCGCCCCAAAACACTGTTTAGACTGTCTGGCTGCAAGGAGCTAAGGGGCTGGAACCTAATTTTAAAAAAAAAATGCCACAGCCATTTTATGCAGACGGGTGGGAGGGGAGAGAAAAAAAAAGATGGTGGCTTTAAAGTTTAAAGATGCTGTTCCTTTGCAAAAGTCAACGAGATTGAAAATTTAGCGAAATGCAGCCATGCTGCAAATTAGCTACTGATGCATTTTCGATCAAGTCTACCGCGACAGACCTGTGAACGCCAAGTTTTTTATTCGAAGCAGTTCGCTCTCAACTGCTGTTTATGAGCTCTTGAATTAAACGGTGAGGCAGCAAAGGGAGGATTGCCCTTGCAACCGTCATTTGGCTGCGGAGAGAGGTTTGTTTTTTTTTGACGGGTAAGGACGATTTCTAACCAATTGCATTTCTTGTAACTGGTTAAACTTACTTAAAGCACTGCGGGAAACTAGCTTATTGTAATTGCAAGGGATTTGTTGCAATTCAGCGCTGAAAAGCTATTAATAGGTGGAATTTTAAAATTTTAAACCGGATTGATTTTGAGTGGAGCAGCCAGCCAGCTTTTCTTTTTAAAAGAATTGATTTGACAGACAGTGACTCCAAAAGCTGCTACCATGTTTAACTGGCTGCCGAGCCGTCTAACTCTAAAAGCCATAGATGTGAGCACGGCTGGCAGACTCTTGATTCTTTGTGCAAATGATCAAGTTCACAGTGGACTTTAATTTCCTGTAACTGCCACTCTTGAAGGGTTCCTGTGAAATGTGTATACTAAGTTTTTTTTTGAAGGCCATGTAAAGTACGGTATGCCTTGTTTCCGGCTGTCATGCGCTCTGAGGACTTCCCAACCACCCACCCCAACTTCCCCGCAGTAAACAATATTGCAAATGGCCTAATAGATAATTGCAGTTGCCTGCAATTGAGAAATCAGAGGCTCGTGTAAATGGTTATATACAGTGCTTTAATCTGCCTGCCCTTAGTTGCTCAGAGATAGTTGCAATAATAGCGAAAGTGATTTCTTTATAGAAGGAGGGGACTGTCTCCTTATTGTAGGACTCTTGCTTTACAATAGGCAGAAGTGAGGACTGCAGATGCTGGAAGCCACAGTTCAGTTTAGAGTGGTGTTGGAAAAGCACAGCAGGTCAGGCAGCCTCCGAAGAGCAGGAAAATCGATGTTTCGGGCAAAAAGCCCTTCATCAGGAATGGAGCTGGTGATGAAGGGCTTTTGCCCGAAACGTTGATTTTCCTGCTTCTCGGATGCTGCCTGACCTGCTGTGCTTTTCAGCACCACTCTAATCTAAACTTTTGCTTTGACTAACCAGTAATTGTAATCCGTATCCACCATGCTCTGTCTCAGATTCGTTCAGAATACTTTTTATTTTGTGTTAGCAAGTTTTGAGAATAGCTTTGTAGTGCTGCCCTTCTGAAATGAAAGTGTTTGGGATGGGGGAATTAATTCCAGCTTCTTTTAGAATTCCACTTTGAGGGCTCAAAGCCTAGTGTAAGGCACCATCCAAACTTGAAAGAGCTTCACTCAAAACTTGGATTTTTGATGGTATCAATAGACTGCAAGTGAAGTATATAAAATTGTGCAATGTGCTTTTAAAAATAAATCCAATGTGGGTAGATCTAGATGTTTGTTTCATTGGGGATAGATGTGCTGAGGTGAAATGTTTTTGTTTGAATGGTGTGTGTAGGAAATGTAATACCATAGTCTCAGTTATGCACACAGTAGTTTACAGGGATCTGCTTTTTAAATCAGATCATTTATGGCATGTGTGGAATTTTCAGTTTACAGTGGGTTGTTTCTTAGGCCATTTGTGCCTGGCAACGAAGTCTGGGACGTCAGTGCTATATGCTTGAACGCTAATTCAGCTATTTGTTGCAACGGTTTTTTTGTTTTTTGATTTCCTATTTTTGAGGAATCATTGCCCCCCCTAGATTTATATTGCAGTTTAGACTTAATCTACTCCCTCTGTCGTATATGTGGAAACTGATTTCTCCTTTGTGAATGAGCATCAATTTTGAAACTGCTGTTGGGCACCAATACCAATTTTGCACCTTAGCATCACTTTTGTACAGATTACGTAGTCTTGTATTATCAGATCTTCACTAATGCCACTGATAAAGTCAGTTGATTAATATGAAAGTAGAGACAGCAAATACAGTTATGTATGGTTGGAGAGGGGTAAAAAGGCATGAAATAGCACTGATGAGGAGTAGCCTGATGCTGGATTAGATTGCAGGGGCCTTGAGAAAGCAGCGGCCAAAACAGACGAGAGAACTCCACTCTCAATATTGAAGGCATGAGGGAAGGAACCAGGGCACACAAATTTGCTAGTATTAGGTTCAATTGTGATCAACTCTCAGAGACTAAACTGTCTTTTGGTCTGAATCAAAATTGCCCAGTTGAGAAGTAGCTCTGTGAAGCTGAAATGCCAGCACCCACAATTAGCCCATAATTTTTTTTAGCGCTGACTATAGCTGCATATCTGATCCATTATGGACGGCACAGTGGTTAGCACTGCTGCCTCACAGCACCAGAGACCCGGGTTCAATTCCCACCTCAGGTGACTCTTGTGGAGTTTGCACATTCTCCCTGTGACTGCGTGGGTTTCCTCCCACAATCCAAAAATGTGCAGGTTAGGTGGATTGGCCACGTTAAATTGCCCATAGTGTTAGGTGAAGGGGTAAATGTAGGGGAATGGGTCTGGGTGGGTTGCGCTTCAGCGGGTCATGGTGGACTTGTTGGGCCGAAGGGCCTGTTTCCACACTGTAAGTAATCTAAACATTCTAATCTGAATGTTCTGAGTGAACTTTAGAGTTCGGAGGCTGAAATTACCTTGAACAAAATAATGTTTTTTGTACAGAAATGCTCATTGTGTGATCATAACACAAATTAATAACAAGCTGATGTTTATTTGTGTAAGTTTTCAGAATGAGAATATACGTGATTGGTATAATTTTAAAAATGCATATTAAGTTAGCCTGTATGCTTTTGTCTCTGACTTGCGTTTGAATTAAATGAGGTGCATTTGTTGTCTTACCTATTTGGGGCAGCACAGTAGCTCAGCAGTTAGCACTGTTGCCTCACAGTGCCAGGGGACCCGGGTTCGATTCCAGCCTCGGGCGACTGTCTGTGTGGATTTTGCATATTCTCCCCGTGTCTGCATGGGTTTCCTCTGGGCGCTCCGGTTTTCTCCCACAGTCCAACGATGTGCAGGTTAGGTGAATTGGCCATTTCAAAATTGTCCATAGTGTTAGGTTCATTAGTCAGAGAGAAATGAGTTGGGTGGGTTACTCTTCGGAGGGTCAGTGTGGACTTGTTGGGCCGAAGGGCCTGTTTCTACATTGTAGGGGAATCTAATCTATTGATAAGGAACCTAAATGAAATGAGTGAATGCAGAGGGTGGTGGTAGAGGGTCGTTTTTCAGACTGGAGGCCTGTGACCAACAGTGTTACAGTGGTGCTGAGTCCACAGTTGTTTGTTTATATAAATGATTTGGATGCGAATATAGCAGGCATGGTTAGTAAGTTTGTGGATGACACTAAAATTTATGGACGGTGGAGAAGGTTATCTAAATGTAAAAACAGAATCTTGATCAACTGGGCCTTTGTGGACCGAGGACTGGTGGATGGAGTTTAATTTGAGGTGTTGCATTTTGATAAGACAAACCAGGGCAGAACTTTCACAGTTAATAGTAACTCCCTGAGGAGTGTTGCCGAGCAGCGAGACATAAGGGTGAAGGTATGTAATTCCTTGAAAATGGTGTCACAAGTGGATGGTTTTGAAGAAGGCATTTGGCATGTTTACCTTTATTGGTCAGAAGAGCATTGAGTGAAGAAGTTGGGGTGTCAAGTCCATGGCTACACAAAACATTGTAGGAGAAAGTGAGGACTGCAGATGCTGTGCTTTTCCAGCAACACGTTTTCTGCACAAAACATTACGTCTGGCCTTACAATTCGCTTTGACCTGCTATAGGTATGATGTTATTAAACTGGGAAGAGTGTAAAGAAGATTTACAAGGATGTTACAAAGACTAGAAGGTTTGAGGCTGGATAAGCTCAGACATCTTTCCCTGGAGCGAAAGAGGCTGAGGGATGACCTTATAGATGTTTATAAAATCATGAAGGGCAGAGATAAGGTGATTGGCTAAGGTTTTTGCCCCAGAGTAGGATGCCCAAGACTAGAAGACTTTGGTTCAAGATGAGAAAGGAAAGACTTAAAAGGGGCCTATCTTTTCACACAGGGTGGTATGTGTATATGGGAAGTGGTAGAGGCGAGTACAATTACAACATTTAAAAGATATTATGAATAGGTGTATGGGTGGGAAAGGTTTCGGGGGATATGGGACTATTTCAGTTTAGGAAATGTGGTCAGCATGGACAAGTTAGGCTGAAGGTCTTGTTTTCATGTTGTATGATTCTATCTTCACCAACTTCCATGTGAATGTGGCCAACAGAATAAAATTAGAAACTTTTACAGCTAAACAGCTTCAAGCTGAGAAACTGCAATGGTATAGAAGCTACAGCTGAAATATTGGAATGAGGGATCTTAGGATGAATGTCAACAAGGAATAACATTCGTACTGAGAGACTGTGCCCACCTCTACCTTGTTTGGGGGGAAATCTTATCAGCCTTGCCATCCCTGTGTATGCAAGTATAACACTGTCCATGTATCTTAATGTTATTTGTAATGTAATTAATTTGTGATCTAGTAAGGAATTGGGTATAGTTGCTCCAAGTAGTTGTGGAAACCTAATTCTATCATTATGTAAAATTTGAGATTAGGAAACTTATTGCACCCATCCTGCCATGTATTCTCAGTTTGTACAGATTGTCCAGGCAATATCTATTATTCAGCTGTTTAGACAGGAATATGCTATATTAGTAAGTATCTCGTTGACTTTTGTAAGGGTCATGTGAGGGCTATTCTGACACAAGTGATAGCCAGAAAACACAAGTAACACAGCTGAGTTAAAAGTTAGCATTTGATTTGATTTATTACTGTCTAGTGTACATTTCAGGAATGTTTATTATTTTTGCTTGGAATTGTACTCCTGTATGTGAGAACAAAGGTAGTGTGCTGTTGGTTCATTATGTCATGCTGGCATTACAGCTGAGCCCAGATCTGCACTCCTACAGTGTCCAGAGCCATGCACATCTCTGCCAGAGAGAAGTAACTGCAGAAATTATGCCATATTTCTCTAGTAATCCCAAGCCAGGTAATATTGAGGTCAACTTTAGCTTTGGCTAAGATCAGTGACCGAAGTTGAAATGAGATGTGCATTTAATCTCAACCATGGAGAGAGCCATTGTAATTTTTGATTATCTCTGGAGGCCATTCGCCTTGTTCATGCCAGCTCTTTGAAACAGCTGCTGAATTAGTTTCACTACTTGTTCATTCCCAGTAGACCTGAAACATTTTGCCAACCAAGTATCTAAACAGTTACATTGTGGAAGTTGCTTTTGAATCTGCTTCCACTCCCCTTTCATGCAGTATATGCCAGATTGTTATAGCCTTAATATGTAAATAAATTATCATCTGCATTTGTCTCCATCAGTTCAGCTCCTAACCACCTTGGGTCCTTTAGCACTGTAAGCATCCCTTTGGGTAACTTGCGTTCTGTTGAGTAAACAACTTCAAAGTAAAATAATTCGCTGTCAATACTGACTGCCTCAATTTTTTTTCAAATCAGGGATGGTCCATTAGCAAATAAAAATCTGTAGTTTTGGGTCCAAAAACTTAACTCTCATATCTTATGCATCCTTGACTTGTAAACGAATCAACATATCAGAACCACAATTATAAGTGAATTTCCATTGTAACACTATTTGTGATGATACTGGTTACTGGCCATCAACAGGAGCAAATAGCCCCTAAACATTTCCTTCTACTTTATTCAAGGGAGAGTGGTTATAAAAGTGGCATGGTTTTGATTTGGCTTCATGAATACATTGGAGTCCATATTTCAGTAAGCTCCCAATATCTGGCTAGCAAAGAGTTTCTTTTATTTATCACTTGGTTTTCCTTATTTTGTGGTAATTTTTGAAGTTCATTTAATGACTTTTCAATTGTAAATTACGTAGAGCAGAACAGTTGATTACTGGTCTTATTATGTATTTTTTCTTGTGATTCTTACATAAGTGATGCAGCTGCAATATGCCAACTTTTGTGAACAGCCAAAATTTATTAAGCAAGTACAAGCTTTGGAAGAACCCTTAACATGGCTTTGCAATGGTTGCGAAGCCATGTCAAGAGATTGCTCTAAACAAGGGAACAGTTCTCCCTTTATACAAAATCTCTCATTGCAGTCAGTAATGCCCACAAGACAACCCACAGTTACATGCCACTCAAGACAAAATGCAGTGACCTGATAATATCCAGAAACAATGTAATTTAGATCATTCCTTAATGGCAAGATCTGGTGTAAATAGTTTTTTAGACTTTAGGGAGTAGTCAGAATTCTAACTGCAATGTTCTTAATTGATTCTGAACAGGGGATGATAATGCAAATTTTTTACTCTGAATGAATAATAGGAGATGACAATGTAATTTTTTTTAACATGGTACCTGCAAGATAGAGAAACATGTCACCCTACAGCTAGGACATCCAATTTCTTGAAGGTCAGCAGAGTAAATTAACCCCTTAATATCTCCAGTCTGGTGTGTTCTAGAGTGCAGATGCCATTGAATGTAAATTAAAGCAGCATAAATGAATCCTGGACTTGGCAGTTATACTGAAATTCAGCTGATAACATCTAGGCACTTTTGCCATAGTCCAAATTTAAGATGTTCCCAGTCTTGACATAGACTTCAATCTGTTGTATGAGCTTCTTGCTTGTTTTTTTAATTAGTGAACTTTCTTCTCTTGCTGCTTCTAATGTGCTGTCCTGTGCACTGCTTTGTTTCCCTCTCTTTTCAGTGTTGAGATCATACTGGATTAAGTTCTCAATTTTATTATCTCTAAACTATGGCACCTTTTTTTTTGCTTCCCTATAATCTATTGTGAACTTCTAAAAATCCAAACTGTATGTTCACAACCTCGGTTTGACAGTACTATTTCCAACTGTGATTTTGCAACAATACTTACCAAAAAAAAAGTTCTATTATCTAGGCATTTCATTTGTAATTGATTCCAGCCGAATTATTCAGAAAATCCACAAAATGAAGAAATTAGAAACAGGGAAATTAGTGTTTGACCAACTGAAACCAGCAAAATTTATTTCATGGGCCAACGATTCTGCCTGTTGTTTACCTTCAGACAGGTGAGAATGGAATAGCTAGCAATCAATTAATACATGCTCTGAAAGGGTATAGAGGATGGCAAGAATATCACAGGTTTAATACTTAGGGCATAGAATCAAATCATTGATTTTTAAAGCTCATTTAGTTACTGTATCTTATAAACAGCTTGGAATTTCCTTAAAATTGGTAAGAGAGCTGTGAATGATTCTAAACTGAGTTACACTAATTGCAGGTTCATAGCTCCTTGAAAGTGGAGTCGCAGGTAGATAGGATAGTAAAGAAGGCATTTGGTATGCTTTCCTTTATTGGTCAGAATACCGAGTACAGGAGTTGGGAGGTCATGTTACGGCTGTACAGCACATTGGTTTAGGCCACTGTTGGAATATTGCTTGCAATTCTGGTCTCCTTCCTATCGGAAAGATGTTATGAAACTTGAAAGGGTTCAGATTTGTAAGGATGTTGCCAGGGTTGGAGGATTTGAGCTATAAGGAGAGGCTGAACAGGCTGGGGCTGTTTTCCCTGGAGTGTCGGAGGTTGAGGGGTGACGTTATAGAGGTTTACAAAATCATGAGGGGCATGGATAGGATAAATAGGCAAAGTCTTTTCCCTGGGGTCGGGGAGTCCAGAAGTAGAGGGCATAGGTTTAGGGTGAGAGGGAAAAGATATAAAAGAGACCTAAGAGGCAATGTTTTCGCATAGAGGGTGGTGTGTGTATGGAATGAGCTGCCAGAGGAAGTCGTGGAGGCTAGTACAATTGCAACATTTAAAATGCATTTGGATGGGTATATGAATAGGAAAGGTTTGGAGGGATATGGGCCGGGTGTTGGCAGGTGGGACTAGATTGATTTGGGGTATCTGGTTGGCATGGACGAGTTGGACAGAAGGGTCTGTTTCCATGCTGTACATCCCTATGACTCTATCGTTGAAGTCCATGTAATTTTAAAAAGAAAACAGACGAAGGTCACATCTTTTTCCTCACTTTTGGCCCTCTTGAGGGCAAGCTTTTTAAAAAAACAGTGAAAATCTACTGCGTGGCTAAAGCACAAAGCCACTTTGCCCATTCTACCTGTAGTGGTCAACAAAGATCAGTCCTGTTTTCTGCTAACCCTGTTCTCCAGCTTTTAGTTCATAGCAAGGCAAATTAATATCTATGTACTGCCTAAATGTGAGACGTTTTGACTCTACCCACCTTTTCAGGTAGAAAGTTCCAGAATCTGTCCACCCTTGACTGAAAGCTTCTTCTCAACTGTCCTCTGGGCATCCTTACTTGTACCTTAAATCTATGCCCTTGATTATTGACTCCTCTATTGCTGGAAAAAGTGCCTTCTTATCCACGCACTCAATGCCTTTCATAATCTTACACATCTCTATCAGGTCCCCTCTCAACTTTTGTGGCTCTGTGGAAAAGAACCCCAGATTATCTAATTTTTCCTTGAAGATCAGACCCACCAAAACAGTCAGCATTCTGGTAGTTCTGCTTTGCACCCTTTCTAATGCTGTCGCATCCTTCCTGTAATGTATTGACCAGAGCTGTGTGCAATACTCTCGACTGTGATCTAATGTGTATGTTATCAGTTCCACCCTAACTTCCTTGTACTTCAGCTAATAAAATAAAATATCCCATATCCTTTCTTAACCACCTTCTCTCCCTGCCCTGCTACCTTCAAAGATCTGTAGATGTAGACACCAAGTCTCTTTGAAGTCCAGTACATTCCAGGGTCCTACCATTGATATGCTAACAAGACAAGGGATTAGACTATGCTGCTCTGCCTAACTGATCAGGCTGTTAATATCCTCCTGCAGTTTATGGCTACCTTCCTCACACTTTATCAATATACTGAAGTTTGTACCATCTGCAAATTTCTTGATCGTACCTCGCTACATTAAAGTTCAAATAACACCGTAAAGTCCCAAACACCAAGCTCTGTGTAACTCTACAGGAACCACACTTCCAGTTTCAGAAATGGTCCTGTACCAAACTTACCAAATATTGTCTTCCCTTGTCCATGCTGATTATCCCTGGTTAATCAGTACCTCTCAAAGCGTAGATAATCTGTCCCTCAGAATTCTTTCTAATTCGGGTAAATGTGATGCGTTCTGGAACATGCCCTTCCAGGCAGATGTGAGGTGTGCATTTTGGAAGGTTTAATTTTAGAGTGAACTATACTGTCAATGGAAGAGTGTTGGGGAAAGTTGATGAGCAGGGAGATCTGGGAGTTCATGTCCATTTTACCCTGAAGGTGGCTGCAGAGATTGATAGAGTGATCAAGAAGGCACATGGTATGCTTGCCTTCATCGGACAGGGTATTGAGTAATAGAGCTGGCAGGTCATGTTAAAATTGTACAGGATTTTAGTTTTGGCCGCATTTAGAATTCTATGAACAATTCTGGTTGCCACGTTACCAAAAGGACATGGATGCTTTGGGGAGGGTGCAGAAAAGGTTTACGAGGATGTTGCCTGGTATGGACGGTGCTAGCTATGAAGAGAGGTTGGGTAGGTTAGGATTGTTTTCATTAGAAGAAAGGAGATTAAGGGGGACCTGATTGAGGTCTACAAAATCATGAAGGGTATAGGCAGAGTATATGGAGATGAGCTTTTTCCCAGGGTGAGGGATTCAATGATGAGAGGTCACTTGTTCAAGATGAGGAGAGAAAAGTTTAAGGGGGATATGAGTGGGAAGTACTTTACACAGAGGGTGGTAGGTGTCTGGAATGCGTTCTCAGCAGAGGTAGTAGAGGCAGGTATGGTAAATTCAGTTAAGATGTGCTTGGACAGATGTATGAGTGGGTGGGGATTAGAGGGATACGCATGCTTAGGAATTGGGCGATAGGTGTAGACAACGGATTTGGATTGGCTGTTGCTTGGAGGGCCGAAGGTCGTGTTCCTGGGCTGTAAATTTTCTGTGTTAATAACTTTACCACCACTGAGGTTGACTGTCTGGCCTGAAGATTCCTGGTTTGTCTCTTTCTATCTTTCTTTTGAATAATTACTGTGTTTCTTTTAATAATGCCAATAAGTTGCATTTTCTTTTGTGCTCTTGTTCCTGGCTATAACTATTTTTGTAAAATCAGTTTTGCAGATATTTTAGGAACAAGAAACCAGAGAGAGTGTGTTGCACTGATCATCTTTATTCCGGACCCTGGAGGGAGAGAGAACGATCCCCCATGTGCACAGGGACAAGAGTTCACGATCTTCTCTAGAATAATTTCTTGATTAATGACAGTCATTTTACAGAGAAGAGTGTCCAGATAAGGCAACATACATATTGATTGAGTGACCATTACGATCACAAGCATCAACAGTAAAGATTAAGCCATCTGCTGTTACACAATGAATATTCTTAACCTTAACTGGCTTCACATAAAGCATACTTTTCAGCTTGTTAAACTGAGCTTATGTACTGAATGCTTCTAATATTGTTAAATGGCTCTACATGATGAATGCTTTTCCATCTTGTTCACCCATTGCCCTTACCTCCAGCATTCCATTGTTCGCTGCAAGTTCTTATTTGACCAGAGTCATGCTCAGCTGAACCTCTTGTTTCACAAAACTTAACTCTTTCCCTATCTGCTCATACCCAATACACATCCTATGTAGCAAGGAACAAATAAAATGAATTTAAAAATATTGTATTGAAATGGGAGACGGGCAGATAATTTATAAAGTTCAGTAGAAGGGGAGGGTATCATTAACAACTGCAAACTTTTTAGCTAATCTGGAATTCTGTGATTGGATGAGAATTTTGCTTGAGATCATGATTTGGTTAGCTCCAATAGCTGATTTTAAAAAAAGGGGTGGTGGAAATAAGCCCAGGTTCCTTCCCTTGAGCCCACTGGCTCCTGCTACACTGTGTGCATTCAAGCTGGGTGAGGATGGCATTGAACTTGGCTGTGATTTCCTCCATACTTAAAATAGGCTGCTTTGTTCTCCTAAGTCTGCAGGTAAAGGACAGCACCATATCAAGGTAACAGTGGGTGGTTGGTGCCTATGTCGTTGTATCCTAATGAGGGACAAAACCTTGATGCTAAAAGGGGTGCAATTGAAGTCTTTAAACAAAAAAAAAGTCCACTCAGCTTGACTATGGCAGTTTGTGTTATGAATGATGAATATTTTTTAAAATCCTGGGCTTTATGTAGGCTGCTGTGTGACTACTACAGCTCTTGTACATGTGAAATTGTTTAAAATGGGTTGCTAAGCAAGTATCTCCTATGCATACATCTCTGCCACTTAGCACAATGTAGTCGCTAGGCTTTATGTTTTCTAACTCTGTCCTCCTGTTTGAGCTGATGCAGCATTTTTCTCTCTCCCTGGTCGGCTGTATCTGCTTACTGCCATTTTATTCTGCACCTCTGCTGATTTGGTTGTTTGCACATCTGAGTGGGTGAATGAGAGACTGTGTAGCAGTGCCTTGTAGAGCCATCATTAAAAGAAGGTGGGTAAAAAGAAGAGCTGATTTCATGCAGAGAGGTAAGGGGAAGCTTGCAAGTGTCCAGGTCCATTTCTGAGAAGAAGGGAGGGGGGGATAAATTGAATGGCTTCTGAGTGGAAATATGTTATAACGAAACAGTGTAGGATGGCTTGATGTGGGTACGTCAGTCTGAGACTGGCTACAGGCAGGTTTGTTTCTAACAGGTGGATTGATGCTTGATGTTCAGCTTGAAAAATAGGCTTTGGAAGTGGTTTCACAGGAAAATAGTTTGTGTAAATGTGATTAAAACAAATGTGGTTAATTTGAGCTACAAAATGTGATACTGCACGTGTTATAGGAGTTAAATGAAAGAGGCGATCTAAAGCATAGATGGTAAAATAGAAATAGAGTTTTAGGCTGTCATTCTGCTTGAACATTGCACATACAAGTATTGTGTTTGCTGTGGATTAACTAGCTATCATTTCCTGTTTCTGCTGCACTGGTGGTTTCTGAAGGAAATTAGATAGGTTTAAACTTCTCGGTTGAAGTTTGGGTTTGTTACTAATCTTTCAGAAGTGATTAAAATGGAGCAAGGTCACTTTTGCTCTGGATCAGCCCTCGCACCCATCAATGCCACTAAACTGCAGAGGATTTTGTACATGTTAATTGGCATTGGACTAGATTTGATCCTGTGTGTTTATCGTTTGTGGACTTGTTTGGATTCAGTTGGGCTGGTCACTTTATTTCAGAAACGCATAGCTGATGTGTAATGAGCTGTAGCCAAGTCACCAAATGAAGTGATGTTTCTGTATTTGATATTTGTTATCATGTGGGGTATAATAAAAAAAAAGTAACAAGAGATGGAATCAGCGCTAAGATCATTATAGATGGAGGTAATAGCTCTTTGTTGGATAAAGAGCCACATTTGTAAAGCTCTCTACGTGACCATCCAAAGTCTTAGTGCCTTACAGCTAATGAAAACGCTTGATAGTGTAGATGGCAGTTGCTTTTCACTCTGCAAACTCCCATAAACTGCAATGTATTAATGATAAATAATGTTTCTAAAATTGTTTTGTGGGGCATGTATTGACCAAGATATTGCAGATTGCAACCCTACTCCTCTTCAAAATAATGCTGTGGGATCTTATGCATTCACTCTAGCAAGCAGGTAGGATCTTGGCTAACATTTCTAGCACCCCCCAGCATTGCAGTTTTCCTTCTGCTGCACTGGAGAACCTGAGTCTTTGAGCTGGACCTGTGAAGTAAGACCTGAACCAAAAACCTTGTTGCTTGGAGAAGTGTGCTAACTGTAACTAACATTATAGTAATGTAACTTGTTTTTTCTACAAAATATCAGGGTTATTGAACTCCATTTCACAAATGAGTGTGAAACCCATGACCTAGATTACTAGTTCAATACCAAACTTTAGGCATCTGTACCTCCCTAGTCAAAATCTTTACAGTTAAGTAAATTGAAGGAAGAAATTATCGAATTCCACTGCTGGATTTTTTTCTTTTCAGTTTTACTTCTACGCGTCATAGCTTTAATTGTTTCAGTATGAGCAGGAAATGTCTTAGTGTCAAGTGTTCCAGGATGTGGCTGCTACATAAAAGCAGTGACCTGAAAAAGTGTCTGTATTTACCTCCGCCTGTGTTGCCAGTTGAAATTTGAGTTGGGCTTTGGAGTTGGATTGTAACTGCTTCAACCCCTGGGAAACTTTTCTTCTTACTTTTTAAAATATTTTAGACAAATGTTACACAGTTGACTCTTGAGAGGTCTTGGAAACAATTTTGCATCTTGTTTCAAGGGAATGGCTTTCTTAGCCCATATCTGCATTGAAGATTGCTCCCACTGTTGACATGTAGACTTGAAGTCCAGGTCCACTTATCTTTAATTATATCAACCCTAGCCCCACTCTCTGTAATATATATTTATTGGGCTGGATTCTGTCTCGTCTCTGCTCTTTAGTAATGTGCTAATGCTAAGATTTGTTGCTTTTTGTTTTCTTGGGCTTCTGTTACATTCTGTGTTGGACTTCTGTACCTTTTTGATTTTCAAACAGGTAAAGTTGCACTTGAGTATCTCTTTGGGAATTTATACACTTTTTTTGTGTCAGATCTCTTTAAATATTTGCTTAGCTATCATTGTAGTTGTGTTCTTTTGAAATGGTATTCCTATAAAGATGTTATGGGAAATGGGGAGAAATGCTTTTTTTGAAGAACAAATAAGTTCTACGAACATGTATTCCTCCAACCACCCTCATTAAATCATGACCTTTACCATCTCAGTGAATATAGGTGCTTCCTGTGTACAGATTAATTATCTAATCTCATCAGGGTAGCGCATGGTTACTCTTAAAAGAACAATTTTGGCTGAAATTCACATGACAACTTTTTTCTCTTGGTTTATGAAATTATAAATATATAATTTTCCATGTTATGATTTTAAAGATATTTTACAGTACTGTTGCCTCACCCAAGTGCAAAATCTTTTTGTGAAACTAAGTTGTGAACTCTGGGATCCGTGAGCAGGGCACTAAGTACCTAAGCATGTGGTTTTTTTCTAGAACTAATTGGTGTAAAGTCCAGTTGCAAACGTCTTACAGTAATGGGGACATTGGCTGTTTCTTATTTAGTCCCTCTTAATCTTGGCCTTGCTGCATTGTTCTGTCTGCCTTGTTGACTGAGATCTGCTGATTCAGCATAAACTGGGCGTTAATTATATTTATTTGCAAGTAAGCTGTACTTGAGTGAATGTTAAAAGATCAGTGGAATGCGATGACCTTTGCTCTCAATATTTTACTAAAAATTGTGTTTTATTCAAGTCCTGGTTTACTGTGCAGTTTGTCATCTCAAATTCCTTTGTAACAGTGGTAATTTAAGTTAAACTACAGTAACCAGCAACAAAGATTCTTTGAGAGAATAATGGCAGGTGGGAGAGATGTGTAGAAAACAGCCATGTGGAATGTATTCCGATGATAGCACATCTTGTAAGTTACTTTTATTGTCCTTAACACTCACCCACCTATTATTTATATCATAAATCGTAAAGGTAATTAGTACAACAAAAATTATATCCACCCTACTGTGCAGACAGCTTTCCATTTGTTCAACAATGGTGCCAGTATCATAAGTGTTGTCTGAATATCCCATTTATTTGTTAAATGAATACTGTCGTGTATCTGAGCAAATGACTAGTTTTATGAGAGAACTTCATAAAATATGAATGAAGCCAAAATATATAGAGTGCTTGTTTTCATATTATGACCTATATAAATGCAGTTGTATCTTGATGAACATTCTAGTTTTGAGCAAACTCTGAGCTGTATAGTTGGAAGGAGTTTGAGTCCCATTTTCCAATTTGTACCAGGCTAGCTCAACTAGTTGAAGTCAGGGTAACAACCAGCTCAGAATACCCAAGCTGGGGAGAGTGGGTGTACTGGTTGGTGAGCAGGGAGTGCTGAGTATTGTGTTCCTGATCACTGTTTAGCGATTTACTGTTACAATGTCTGTTTGGTGAGAACAAGGAGGAGATGATTGCAATTTGATTAAAAATTCTGGCATCTATTCGAAGTTACTGTAACCCAGGAAAACATTCTTGAGAGATTTGTTTTTGTGGAAAGAGGGAGTAGAAAGGAATATCGATGCGGTCAACTCAATACCCATCTGCCCTTATGTTCCTTAACTTTGCCAGATAATGTGAAGAACTGCTGTTATAAAATTGAGATTTTTGCTATGTGGATATTTGCTTTTTAAAGCAAAATAACATTGCATTATTTTGATTTATTTTTTCTTTTGTGTGCACCTTGTCCATGGGATGTTTGTGCTAAAACTGATGTCTTTGCTTTACCTCCGCCTGTTGTGGTGTAATTTTAACCTATTATGGAAGCTTTTGTAGAATCTTAGAAGTCTGTTAAACTCTTAAATTTCTTGTGATGCAGGGATGTCTCTTTGTTGCCAGCATGCATTTTAATAGTACCTTTGTGTAAACAGTTGTGACCTAAATGTAACCAGAAGGATGTACTCTTAGAAAACCTTGATATGGTTCTGTAAATTGAAATCCTGATTCAATGTTGATGCTGATCTAGAAATGTGCAAATGGGGCAAATCACATCGGTTGTAAATGTTTGATACGTTTAACTTTTAGTTCACCTCTAATGTTTTTTCTTTCATACTACCATCAGTCATAGACCAACAACTCATCTATGCTTCAACCTATTTTTATGCAGCTCATAATATTTGTTCAAACACAACTCAAGGACAATACGTTATTGTGCTACTGGCTATTTTTTAAAGCTCAAACAGATACATTCGGACAGTTTCCGCGCACCAGTGTAACATTGAAATCTTTATGATGGTGATTTTTCTTTTGTGGGGTCTGGCTGGACTGTTTCTGCCAAAAGATTCACGAATTGTTTGTTTGCTGTCACAGTGATCCATTTTCCAGTCATTCAGGGTTTGAATCCTGTTTGGAGACTATGACTCTATGATCTGTGCCAAAAAAATGTTTTTTGAACAGTAGTTTTCTTTTTTAAAATAGTTGTTTTACAGGAAAATCCTTTGAATTAAACCTTGAACTAATAGGCAAAAATTGACTCTCAACGTAATGTTCTCACTACCAATGTACGCAAACTATGCATTTTGACTTTTTGGAGGAATCTAAATTTGGATATTACTTAAGGTGCAGTGTCATCTTGTCTCAGCTTCTGTTGCATTGCTGCAACTCTTTCATAACTGGAGCAGCTGGGTTCAGGCTGCTATATATATCTATCTTTGCTGTGGACTGTAGTTGAGCAGGGTAATGCCGTCTACCGAAAGTTTTGCTGTTGTAACAAAACATGGTTCAAAAATTTGCCCACACAATTATGTGGTCTGGTCCTGGCTTTTCGTTCTGCAGAAGTGGAATTCTTCAAATGCAGTGCAGGTTACCAAAAAAGAACCTGATCCAGAATGAGGTTCTTCATTTAGAAACTCAATCAAAAAGGGAAATGAAGTGCCATTGTTTAGATAATGTGATCTTAATGTGCAATAATTAAAGTTCAACTGTTTTCAAAAATATACTTTAACCATAACTTTTATAAAAGTACATGAGTTTTAAAATTTGAATATACTTGGAGTGCATTACAGCTTGGTTTCTTCTAATACAGAAAATGGGCCTCCCTTCACTTGCCATTACAGTTATAGTTACAACATCCATTTACTTTTAATGTCAGGCATTCCCTAGTGCATGCAACCTGAGGGGCTTTACGCAGGTATAAAGAACAAATACTTTGAAAAACTATGCAGAGTACAATTGCAGTGAAGCTGCAGCAACCATTTTGCTCCATTGATGTGACTGGCCATTCCGTCATAGAGAGTGCAGCATGCCATGGAGGTCACAAGTTTGATTCTTGGTCCAAACTGAATTAGCTGATGTTGGCCCAAGTAGTAGTAAAGTATTATTGGTGACCTTGGTTGGGATAGATCACAAGTCAGTTAGCATGGACTGAGGGGCTTATAATTGTTTGCACTGATATTGACCCCAATTTTCTAACAATGTTCCCTTTTCAGGCTTTCCCTTCCACAATTATTTTAACAGATTCCATGATGAGTAATGAATTTGGAATTTTTGACTCCTTTCTGGCTATATACTTTATATTATAGAGTTTTAGAAATAAGGTTGGGAAGTATTCACGAGTGGAAAGGGTTCCCACTGAGCTCAGTGGCATCTAGCCAAAGGCTAACCTGCGAGACTTTATTGACTTGGCTTCCTAATGTTGTGAATCAGTGAAATGATCCATTTAGAATGCCTTTTAATTTTCAGGTCAAATGCTCTGTTCTCACAAATTTGAGGCTATTTTCATTGCCTCCTTGTATTGTTTCCTTTAGTCAGTCTTTAATTGTAGACATGATTTGGAGATGCCGGTGTTGGACTGGGGTGTACAAAGTTAAAAGTCACACCACACCATGTTATAGTCCAACAGGTTTAATTGGAAGCACACTAGCTTTCGGAGCGACGCTCTTTCATCAGGTGATAGCCTGATGAAGGACTATCACCTGATGAAGGAGCATCGCTCTGAAAGCTAGTGTGCTTCCAATTAAACCTGTTTGACTATAACCTGGTGTTGTCTGATTTTTAACTTTAATTTGTCGAGATAAGGTCTTTCTGCTATAATGCCCGTTTTGTTAATGTGAATTTGCTATTATGCAACTGGGGACACTTTCTAAAGTGTGAAATTTTAGAACGTATTGGCTGTAACAAGATTACATCGCCAACACTTTAAGCGCTGTTTCTAAAGGTTGATTTTTCTATAATACTGGGTCGCATAAGAATGCAACCATCAGGTTGTAGAAGAACTACCTGTGCCTGAACTGAATTACAGTCTGCCCAGGTTAAGTACATTTTTGCTATATTCAGTATATAGCAATATATACTACAAAGAGAGTTATGAAGACCATGTTGCCTTCCTGAGGCCAAGCTCTAGAAGGGTCTGCACTGGGATTGGGGATCCAGTTGTGATGGTCCATGTTGGTATTAGCAATTATAGACACTGGAAGAGTTTCCAGTAACTAGTGTAAGGAGCTTGACTTAAATTAAGCAGCAAAATCTCGATGGTGGTAATCTCCGGATTATTGCCTGGGCCATGTACAAATTAGCACCAGGCAAATAAGATTAGAGCAGTTATTGCACGGCTCAAAGATTGATGAGTTAAAAGTGGGTTCTTGTGCGTGAGGCACTGGCACTATTACTGCAGAAACTGGTGGCTATATTGTTGGGATGGTCTATATCTGAACCAACTGGAATGCCAGTGAGCTACATAATTAAGAATGTAAAGAGGATTAAAGTTAAATAGTAGGGTCAAGAAATTGAATTTGGGAAGATGTGATAAATCAAGAGTGGAGAGTATGCTAGAAAGACAATTAACATGGGAAATGATAAGCAGACTGTGGTAGAATCATGCAGCATAGATACAGGCCCTTTGGCTCCTCATGTCTATGCTCACCAACAAACAGCATTTCGCTGCACTTAGTCCATACCATACTATGCCCTGGCATTTTAAGTGATCATCCAGGTGCTACTTAAATGTTTGCAAAAACAGCTGTGTCCACCACCCAGTTAGGCAGCGTGTTCTGTATTTCTGTCACCCTCTCTTAAAAAAACCTATTTTTCAAATCTCCTTTAAACCACTTACTATTCCAACTTAAATGTATGCCATCTGGTCTTAGACACATCTGCCATTGGGTAAAAATTCTCACAGACCACTGACTGTCTCTCAATTTTGTATAAGTCAGTCGGCAAAGTCCTGGTGAATATCCTCTGCGCCCTCAAGTGCATCATGGCATTCTGATAGCATGATGACCCAAACCGAACATCGCATTCCATCCTGACCAATGCTTTGTAAATTTGTAAGGTGTCTTCCTTGCTCCTATATCTTGTGCTCTGGCTAATGAAGGCAAGCATTCCTTATGCAT
This sequence comes from Chiloscyllium punctatum, assembly GCF_047496795.1. Taxonomy (NCBI): domain Eukaryota; kingdom Metazoa; phylum Chordata; class Chondrichthyes; order Orectolobiformes; family Hemiscylliidae; genus Chiloscyllium; species Chiloscyllium punctatum. Next base: position 98,381,682 of record NC_092756.1, on the reverse strand, counting down.
TTTTTTAAACCACCTTGTCTACCTGTGCTCACGCCTTCAGAGGTGTATGGACATATATGCCCAGGTCCCTTTGTTCTCCAGTGCTCCCGAGACGTACCCTTCGTGGTGTATGTCCTTTATGGGTGTTCAATAACGCATGACGTCACACTTAATTAGGATTAAATTTCATCTTCCATTGCTCTGCCCAATGCACCAGCTGATCAATATCAGACAGTCTCAGATCATTCTCCTCACTATCAACAACACCATTTTGTATCATGTGCAAACTAACTAATTGTGCTTTCTACGTTCATATCTAAGGCCAGAAGGGATAATCAGTTCAAACCTGAGCAAATCAACAGGTAAGGCTGGAGATTACCAAGTAAAGGATAAAAATCTTTATCTGTTGCTTTATCTGAATGCATGTAACATTTGAAATAAAATGGGTGAGCAAGCACAAATAACAAATGAATACAGTCTGGGCATTGCAGGGACATGGCGACAGAATTGGAATCTGAATATTCAAGAATATGTGACATTTAGGAGGGATAGGAAGCACGGAAAGGTGGAGCGATGGCTCTGTTAATTAATGATGGTATTTAGCATTTTAGAAAGGAGTGACCTAAGTTCAGAAAACGGGTGTAGAAGCAGTGTGAGTAAAGATGAAAAATGATAATGGCAAGAAATCACTTTTTTGGGAGTGTTGGACAGGTGCCCTAACAGCACCAAGACAGTGGAACGGAATATAAAGAAGAAATAAATAGGAGCTTGTCAGCATGTGGATGTTGTGAAACTTGCAAGGATTCAGAAAAGATTTATAAGGATGTTGCCAGGGTTGGAGGATTTGAGCTATAGGGAGAAGCTGAACAGGGTGGGGCTGTTTTCCCTGGAGTGTCGGAGGCTGAGGAGTCACTGTTTATAGAGGTTTACAAAATCATGAGGGGCATGGATAGGGTAAATAGACAAAGGTCTTTTCCCTGGGGTAGGGGAGTCCAGAACTAGAGGGCATAGGTTTAGGGTGAGAGAGGAAAGATATAAAAGAGACCTAAGGGGCAACTTTGTCACGCAGAGGGTGGTACGTGTATGGAATGAGCTGCCAGAGGATGTGGTGGAGGCTGGTACAATTGCAACATTTAAGAGGAATTTGGATGGGTATATGAATAGGAAGGGTTTGGAGGGATATGGGCTGGGTGCTGGCAGGTGGGACTAGATTGGGTTGGGATATCTGGTTGGCATGGACAGGTTGGACCAAAGGGTCTGTTTCCATGCTGTACATCTCTATGACTCTAAGCTATGGTGATGAACATGGAAGATTTTAATCATTTTAAACATCTGGATTGGAAAGAAATCAGATGGGCAATGATAGCCTCAGTGAGGAGTTCACAGAATATATTTAAAGTAGTTCCTTAGAGCAACGTGTTCTGGAATGGGCCAGTGACCTAGCTTATAGCACGTGAGTAGACAAATCACTGATCTCGTGGTGAAGGTGACTTTGGATAACAGTGATTATATAATATGATTGAATTTTGCATTCAGTTTGGGGGGGAGAGAAGAGAGAGTCTGATACAAATATTTTTAACTACAACAAGATAATTTTGAAGTCATTCAGATGTAGCTAAAATGAATTGACAAATTAGGAATAGGATAATAGAAGTTCAACAGTCATTTTACGATGTTATTTTGGAATTGCAATTCACAGAATAGATGCGTTCCAGTTAGGTGAAAAAAGGCCAATTATTCATGATTAACTTTTTTTTAAAAAAATGTTAAAGGTAATATCAAACTAGTTAGTTAAATGTATTTTATCATTTTATTATGGCAAACCAAAGTTTTATATACAGGACATTGGTGAGATCATATCTGGAGCAGTGTGTATAGTATAATGTCATAAGGTACTGTGTTCAATATTGTCTCTTTATTTACAGAAGGATGTAAGAGCATTGGGAACAATTCAGTGAAGGTTTACCAGACTAATACCTGGAGTGGGGTGTTTTTTATTTTTAAATGAGAGAAGGTTGACCAGACCAGTTTAGTATTTGTTGGAGTTCAGAAGAGTGAGTTGACTTGATAGAAGCATATAATATCCTAAAGAGTCTTGACATGGTTGATACGGAGAGGAGATTTTCCTGCTGTGGCAGGAATCTAGAACTAGTAATCAATATTTCAAAATGAGAGTTGCCTATTTTAGACAAGTTAGGAGAATATCTTCCCATAGAGTTGAGTGTTTGGAACTTAATTTCTCAAAAGATATTTAAAGCAGAATCTTTGGATGTTTTTAAGGCTGATAGATGCTTGTTAAGCAACTAGTTTTGTTTATTAGAGGCTAGGTAGGAGCGTGGTATAATCATGTTAGCCATGATCTTGTGTTGGAATCAGCTCAAGCCAATGCACGGCCTCTTTCTGCTCCTAATTTGTCTGCTCGTATGCAGGAGCACTGTCATTTCATTCAAAGTCCATTCATTCTGTAATGGAGAAATTGGCCAAGGATTAATATTCATAATATTAGCCAGTGAAAGGTAATTGTGAAAATGACATCTGCTCACTGCCCTAACTTCATTCCTCCAATGAGATAGGCTAAGGAAAATCATGAATCTATTCAGCTTTCCTCTGCTAATATTGCAACTGAAATATTCACCTGAAATCTGTGGGGTAAAAATTAGATTTTTCAAAATTTAGGTTGAGAAATGGAATTCCTTTTCCCCCAGTGTAACTGTTTGTTTTCCATTCCTGTTTGTTACTAAGAGTTTTCAAATGTGTTAGTTGAAGAATTTATTGTGACTATAATCCAAGATTGTCAACATCTTGTGATAACCTAGTGTTCATTAAAACAGGATAACATTCTTCAGTCCAGAAATCCTCTTCTGGTTCTCTACTAGTTGGCACATGGCAGAGTTTGATTTCCGCTATGATGCATGAGTTTCTCTATTTGTTAAATCTCTGCTGTGTTAAAGCAGGTGTTCATTGATTGATTGTGTTAACAATGGAACTTGAATTCCTAAATTACTTAGTTCCTTGATGGCATCATTGGTAAATGCTGTACCTGATATGGGACTTCAGTCCAATCTCTGCTAAGCTATCTGACCTCATCTGTGGAGGTGGTTGACATCAGCGTTTTTGTGAAGAGACAAGAGAAATCAGCTCTCGCTTATCACCCATTTTCGCCCTTTAGAAAAGTTGTCAGCAGGTGGGATCAGGATTGAACTTCATTTGGCTGCTTGCTTCCCAAGGTTTTGCTGATTTTCATGCTCAAATTTCTCGGCAGAGAGCTTTCAAAGTGGCAGAAGTCCCGGAGACCATTGGTGAGTGTGCTCATGTTGGACTTCCTCTAAGTTAGGTCCTCTTCTTGTGTGAAATAATGATGTTTGACCATACGAGTATATAATGGTGTTTATTGAAATAAGAAAGACTATCTGTATTTTCTTTTTGTATTCAGTGACTGCATGGAATTGTCCTAGCTCTGTAGCCCATTGATTGATTGATTGAAGACAATTATTTGCCACTGTCCTTTTACATTGAGAGTTGACTTCTGGGTGGCACAGTGGTTAGCATTGCTGCCTTACAGTGCCAGAGACCTGGGTTCAATTCCCGCCTCAGGCAACTGTCTTGTGAAGTTTGCACATTCTCCCTGTGTCTGCGTGGGTTTCCTCCCACAGTCACAAAGATGTGTAGGTTAGGTGAATTGACCATGCTAAAATTGCCCGTAGTGTTATGTGAAGGGTTAATGTAGGGGAATGGTTCTGGGCGGGTTGCTCTTCGGAGGGTCAGTGTGGACTTGTTGGGCTGAAGGGCCTGTTTCCACACTAAGTAATCTAATCTAATGAGAGGCAGAACCCAAATACAAGATTGCTGTCTATTCTCTAATTTTTGGAGTCTTGTGGCTGGGATCCTGTCAGTAAAAGGTGCACTTTTGATGGGAATGAGGGTGGTAAATTATTGAAGATAGATCAATAACGCAACTAGTTACTGGCTTGAACTAGGACATTTTATTGTTTAGAGATTGTGGATGCTGCAATTTTTCTATTTTCTTAGTACTAATAGTCTGGTTTTAGTGAAATGGCTTGACTTATAATTGTAATTTTGATTTTTCAGTTTTTTTCAGTTTGTATTGTAGGTTTTAATGGGGTGATTCTTGTACTGTGTCCTCCTGAACTACTGAAAGCATCGAAGTGCAACTATAGATTCCTTTCCCTCAACTTGCAATGTACTTTAACAAAAATCTTGATTTGTACAAGACGAGGGTCATCTGGTGGCAGATATAGATTGAGATGAAGAACTTAAGTATCACAGTGTAAATGTATTTAGGAGATTAAATATGTTTTTATTTCACGTTGAGAAAACTTCAAGTCACTCTGCTGCAAGAGCATAAGAAAAGACCCTATTTCCAGGCTTTTCCTTCTGTTATCTTGATTGAAGCGGGGATTTCTTTGTTATGGTGTTGGTACAGCTATTGTTTGATGCAGTAGAATGTTTGATTTTTAGCCATGATAGCAAGTCCTAATGGACACAATCTTTCAAATCACTAGACCATTTCCATTAGCTGTTTATTATTCTCTCTGTTCTGGCTCCTTAACTGTAAGTTTGTTGAATTGAGTTTCAATGTTCAGTATAGTTTTCTGATGTAAGTACTCTTCAGTTTTGATCCGGATCAGGACTGCTTAGCTTTATTCTACTTGAAGTTCTTCCGTTAAATGAAGCGGTTCATCCTGCCTGTCTAGGATTTGAACACATTGATCTAGTGTATTCTGTCATCCAGAAAAGTGTTTTTTTTTCAGAAAATTGCATACAGTAACCCGCACAAGATTTTACTTTGATTTGGTAGTGCGATGCATATCTTAAATTATCACTAGCTTCTGTGTTAGGTAAATTGTTAAGCTTATATGTCTATTTATTCTGTGATAATTCTGAACAAGATGGGAAATGGTTGTGATTATTTTAAAAATAGTGATTGAGTGCAAATTGATTCAAGTTCTAAATGATGTATTCTGCAAACAGTACTAAACTTGTAGCCATGCACTGTTGCATTCCACCCCCCCGCCCAAAACAAAATCACTATATATAGCATAGTGGAGATTTGTAAATTCATTAACTATTTATGGTCATTGTTGGAAAGGCCAAATTTATTACCCATCTTTTAATTGCCCTTGAGGTGATGGTAAGCTACTACCTTCAACTAGTAGACTCCATGCTGTGAAGGTGTTTCCATGGTGATGCTCAATAGGGACTTGCTGAATTTTGAACCACTTACTAAGAAATAGCTGTTGCATTTTATTGGCAGAATGTGGTTGTTTTCCCATGTTTTTCCACCTGTTGTCCTTGCAGGTGATAGAAGTCGCTAGTTTGGAAGATACTGTTAAAGAAGTATGTTGCCTTTTGGCATTTTTTATATGGGTGGGATACCTTGCAGCTTGGTGTGATGATGGTTGAGGTGGGGCTTGGAGAGCTGATCAAATGTTTGGGTGCTGTGGAGTATTGTTGGACCTGTGTTCATCTTGGCAAGTGGAGAGTTTACCATCATTGTCCTGACTCTTGTAGTAAGTCATTGGGGAGTCAGGAGGAGAGTTACCTGTCACAGAAACACAGCCTCTGACCTGTTGTAGCCACAATGTCTATGTTCCTTGATCAGTTACAAAGTTGCTGGTGCAACCATAGGGGTTTTGAAAATAGGAACAGTATTGAATGTCAAGGGGTGATTATTAGATTCTGCTTTGGAGATGATCATTGTCCATAACTTGTATGACATAAATGTCACTTAGCACTCAGCTTAGACTTCAGTGTTGTCAGGTCTTGCTACATGCAGGAATGGTGTCTCTTATTATCTCTGGGGGTGTGGTATTCAGCAGTCTTAATGAATGTGCTCATCTCTGACCTTTTATGATGGAAAGAAGGTAATTGGGAAAGAAGGCAGTTGAAGCTCATTGGGTTCAGGGTATTGTCATTTTGTGGAGGGGGGCCATTTTGTGACGTGGTGGTAGCACCCTTATCTCTGAGCCAAAAGGCACAGGTTCAATTCCCACCTGTTCTAGAGATCTGTAATCACATTTCTTAACAAGTTGATAATTAAAAATATCTACCACAAAGAACTAGAAGCTCTTGTGCAGTGGTTATGTGCCTACTCTGAACCAACAGACCCAGGCTCCAGTCCCATCTTAGAGTCGTAGTCGTAGAGATGTCCAACTCATTCATGCTGACCAGTCATCCAAACCTAATCTAGTCCTATTTGCCAGCACTTGGCCCATATCCCTCTAAACCCTTCCTATTCATCGACCCACCCAGATGCTTTTTAAATGTTGTAATTGTACCAATCCCCACTACTTCCTCTGGCAGCTCATTCCATACACACACCACCTTCTGAGTGAAAAAGTTGCCCTTTAGGTCACTTGTTTATCTTTCCCCTCTCTCCCGAAACCTGTGCTCTCTAGTTCTGGACTCTCCCACCCCAGGGAAAAAACCTTGTCTATTTATCCTATCTATGCCCCTCGTGATTTTACAAACCTCTATAAGGTCACCCCCTCAGCCTCTAACGCTCCAGGGAAAACAGCCCCAGCCTAGCCGTCCTTTCCCTAGAGCTCAAATCCTCCAACCCTGGCAACATCCTTGTAAATCTTTTCTGAACTCTCAAGTTTCGCAGCATTCTTCCGATAGGAAGGAGACCAGAGTTTGCATGCAATATTCCAAAAGTGGCCTGACCAATGTCCTGTACAGTCGCAACATGTCCTCCCAACTCCTATACTCAATGTTCTGACCAATAAAAGAAAATATATCAAACTCTGCCTTCACTAACCTATCTACCTGCGATTCCACTTTCAAGGAGCTATGAACCTGCACTCCAAGGTCTTTTTGTTCAACAACACTTCTCCAGGACATTACCGTTAAATGTATAAATCTGAGTCTGATTTGCCTTTTCAAACTGCCGCACCTTGCATTTATCTAAATTGAACTCCATCTGTGTCTCCTCAGCCCATGGGCCCATCTGATCAAGATCCCATTGTCCTCTGAGGTGATCTCCTTCGCTGTCCACTACACCTCCAATTTTGGTGTCCTCTGCAAATTTACTAATTATAACTTCTATGTTCACATCCAAATCATTTATATAAATGATGAAAAGCTGTTGGACCCAATACTGATCCTTGTGGCACTCCACTGGTCACTGGCCTCAAGTCTGAAAAGCAACCCTCTACCACCACCCTTTGCCTCCTGCCAGTTCTGTATCCAAATGGCTAGTCCTCCCTGTGTTCCATGAGATCTAAACCATGCTAACCAATCTCCCACGAGGAACCTTGGTGAATGTCTTACTAAAGTAACACACTCCAGAGGTTTGTGTTAACATCTCTGAATGAAAACATCTCCAAAGAAAAGTCTCTGCACTCAAAACGTTAATGCTGCTTTCTCTCTACAGATGATGCTGGACCTGCTGAGTTTTTCAAGCAATTCCTGTTTTTGCTTTTGCACAAGCTTTTTGGAAAATAGCTATCATAAAGAGCTAAAGGCTGCTGTGGGTACAGTGGTAGTGCCCTTTCTGGGCTAGGAGGCCCAGGTTAAAGACCCATCTGTTCTAGAGGTAAGTAATGTGGTTAAACACCATGAACTCTTGGTGATGCCATGTACCTGAGTGATGTCCAGTGCCCATAACCATCTATCTTTGTATAATATGAGATTTTCTAATTAACCTGTTCAGATTGGACATGAACCTGGGCTTAATAGAAGGGGCATTACCACTGTACCACAAGAATCCTGAACAGAAGGATGAAGAAGACAGTGTGGTTTATATTGTGTAGATATTTTTAATCAACCTGTCTGGGTGTGTTGTGACATGACTCTGGATCAAGTGGTACTTGAACCCAGTCCTTCTGCTCACTGATAGTGTCTCCAACCCCTTTCCCAAAAGAGCTCTCAGATAACCCTTGTGGTATGACTCCAGACAGTAAAACTGTTTTTTGATATGCATTTTCTAATCAACTTGTTCAGAGATGTTATGATGCACCTCTGCAGCATTTGAGATTTGAATCCAGGACTCCTGGCTGAGAGGTTAGGGACATTATCATGTGCAACTGAGAATGTGCATCATGTATGAGCAGGTAGGGAAAGAGTCAAGGTTTGAGTTTTGTGAAACAAGAGGTTCAGCTGAGCTTGGCTCAGTGGCACAGTGGTTAGCACTGCTGCCTCACAACACCAGAGACGCGGGTTCAATTCGTGTTTCAGGCAACCGTCTGTGTGGAGTTTGCACCCCCCCCCCCCCCCCCCCCCCCGTATCTGAGGGGTTGGGGGTTTGCAACAGTTTCCTCTCACAGTCCAAAGATGTGCGGGTTAGGTGAATTAGCTATGCTAAATTGCCCATAGGTGAAGGGGTAAATGTAAGGCAAAGGGTCTAGGTGGGTTGCTCTACAGAGGGTCTGTGTGGACTTGTTAGGCCGAGGGGCCTGTTTCCACACTGTAAGTAATCTAATCTGATCGAATTTGCGTTAACAATGGGGTACTGGAGGCAAGGGTAATGGGTTAACAAGGTGGAAAAGCACTCATTATGTAGAGCCATTTAACAATATTAGGGGCATTTAGTATATAAGGTCAGTTTAACAAGGTGACAAGTATTCATTGTGAGGCCAATTAAGGTTAACAACATTAACAGCAGATGGCTTAATCTTTACTGTTGATGCTTGCTGATTGTAACGGTCACCCAATCAATATGTATGTTGCCTTATCTGGACATTCCTCTCTGTAAATGACTATATAATCCATTAAGCAACAGTTATTCCAGAGAAGACTGTGAACTCATGTCCCCACATTTGGGCGATCGTTCTATCTTCCCTCCAGGGCCCGGACTAAAGATGAAGGAGTTAAGATTATACTGTGTCTCTGAGCGTTTTGCTTCAACTGAGGGGGCAATTGGATGACACCATGAGCCATCTGACAGTAAAGAACTTTCACCTATTTCTCAGTTTGGTCAAATGCTTTCAAGGATTATCACTTTTTTCACAGGTATTCAACTCTTCTGTTTGTTCTTACAGGTAATTGCTTGCATAAGCAGGTTAATTTGGATTGCCTTCATTCTGTACCTGTCATGGCTCAGTGGATGCTGTCCAGTAGATGCAATAGACACAAAAATCCCTTTTTGTGGGTTGCAGTGTTAATAACATTCCACTTGCAATTTATATTGCACATTCCTGTCTTCCACATTGTCCCAATTTTTGAGATGTTGTGTGCTGAGACAAATATTTTCCAAAAATACCCTGTTTCAATGGTGCTGCTCAGCATTTGTTGCCCTTGAGAAGATGTAAGGAGCTGCCACCTTGAACTGCTGCAGTCCATGTAGCGTAAGCACAGTGATTTGGGAGTTTCAGGATTTTAATGTAATGACTGTGTAGGAACTGTGTTATGGTTCCAAGTTAGAATGGTGAGAGTCGGAGGGAAACTCACGCACCAGCCTCCCTGTCAAGGTCTTGTTGCGTATGAGCAGAGAATGCTTTGATGTCTGAGGAGTTGTGAATGAAACTCAATATTGTGTGTTCATCAATGAACATGTCCTCTTCTGATTTTATGGAAGGAAGATGGTTGGATCTAGGATACTGTTCTGAAACACTTCTGTAGTGATGTCAATAACGACTTGCTGGAAAAGCTCAGTGGGTCGAGCAGCATTTGTGGAGAGAAATCAGAGTTGACGTTTCAGGTTGAGTGACCCTTCTGTAGCAATGTCATGGGCTTGAGGTGATTGAACTCCAACAACTGCAGTCGCCTTCCTTTGTTGGATATGATGTGGAACCCAATTTTTGATTCTCCTCTTTAACATGGGGAGGAATTGCTATGACACTCGAGTGCAGAAATAAATGCCATACCATGCATTGGTCTACCCTGTTGAGCCTGACCCGATGACAAATTGGAGTGCTTTACAGCATTAATGTGAGGTGTTAACATAATGCAGACCTAGGCTCCATTGAAAAGTGCTAATACCTTCTCCATAGCAAAATGGATATTGTCAAGCTGATGCAAATACACATTTTATGTAGTAGAATCTTATGCTGCAAGATTTGAATCAAAACAGCCTCTTCTTTTGTCAGCCCATTAACTTTGATTATCTCCCAAGTTGCAACGAGCATTGTTTTTTTTTGGAAATCCAAAGTACTTGCTGTTATTTTCGGGAAGACACCATCTGTTCGCAGCATGTGTACACAGATAAGAGAGACAAATTATGTCAGAGGCTAAAGCGTTCAGAAACGGATTTGCATGTCTCAATTCAAAGTGTTGCATCATACCTTATCACATTATCAGAAACCCTCTAACCTGTTACCACTTTAACTTGTTTCCTGAATTTGAGAGTACAGTAGGAGAAAGTGAGGACTGCAGATGCTGGAGATCAGAGCTGAAAATGTGTTGCTGGAAAAGCGCAGCAGGTCAGGCAGCATCCAAGGAGCAGGAGAATCGACGTTTCGGGCATGAGCCCTTCTTCAGGAATTCCTGAAGAAGGCCTCATGCCCCAAACGTCGATTCTCCTATTTCTTGGATGCTGCCTGACCTGCTGCGCTTTTCCAGCAACACATTTTCAGCTTTGAGACTACAGTGACCTGTGGATTTTGCATGCTCTCCCCGTGTCTGTGAGGGTTTCCTCCTGGGTGCTCCAGTTTCCTCCCACAGTCCAAAGATGTGCAGGTTAGGTGAATTGGCCATTTCAAAATTGTCCATAGTGTTAGGTGCATTAGTCAGAGAGAAATGAGTCTGGGTGGGTTACTCTTCGGAGGGCCACTGTGGACTTGTTGGGCCGAAGGGCCTGTTTCTACATTGTAGGGGAATCTAATCTATTGATAACCTAATTTTAAGTAAAATGAAAACTAGAAAAATGTAATGTTCTGTTTTTAAACAATGATATTGCAATATGGAAGCTTTAGTTATAAAAACATTTCTGTACAATAGCACACACTCCCACGTTGTTTAATTGTAGTAGTTCTTTACTAGGTGTTGTATACTTGAGCAAATACCCATTAAGGCTGAATCATAAAGACAAAAGATGTGCCTGTTAATATTCTTCACCTCTTATGTTGGCTGATCTTTCAGAGGGGTGCAGTTGTGGTGTTCATGATATCTTTGATAAAACTGAGTTGTGATTTCCCACTCTATTATCCAGAGTCACTTATTCAAGTTCTCGTTGATAAGCAAGTGAATATTGGTCCTCTACCTGTGTAACTACAAGTTGATGTTTTTGATGCATGTTTCAGGATGCACTTATTACAGACTCTTGTTTATCTTGCTTAAAGTTCACACCACAAACTAGTGGCCTATATCACCAGAGCTAGTGTAAAGCCCTTGCCGTTGTCTAACTATGCAACACCGTCTGCAGCTCAGTAACATTTTTGCAGCCACCTCCCATTCTTCGGTTCTTTGCTCCAATCATGCACACGAGAGTTTAAGGTGCTGAGAAATTTCAGATGAAGGTGAGGCTTCAGCAATAGAACAGAAGCTGGGTTTTTTTGCTGTGGATGAATGAGTTTGTTTCTCAAATAGGTGCATTTCAATGTTGCAAGTATGTTACTATCTACAACGTATTGTCATTGCACAAAACATTTATTTAAACCATTTATTTAAACTCAGTAAGATTCATTGTAACAGCAATGGTGTGAAATAAAGCATCCCTTTTATATTTACTGTGCTATGATGTCTGTCTCGTGTACAAATGCTTCACTGAACTGCTATCGCAGCAGCTTTTTTTTTGCAACTTACAAAGCAGATTCGTGTAAGCCATTCTTACTGCGTGTTACCAGTTGGAAATGCTGAGTACTAAAGTCCCTGTGTCCCTATATCCGGCCCTTGCTGATATAGGCAGTAATGAAAAGGCGAGTGTTTATTTTTGAAGAAATAAATAGTAGTCAAATTTTTCATTCCCCAAATTGAGGATCGTTACTAAAGTACAGCAGCACTTTCCTGCTTTGTGTATCTGGTTTCGTTGCCAAATCAGGCTTTTAATTCTTTCTTGAGCTGTAGGCATCATCGGCAAGGCCAGCATTTGTTGCCCACCCCAGTTGCTCTTGAACTGAGTAGCTTGCTAAACTATTTCACAGGACAATGAAGGGTTAGTGACATTGAGAGTTTGGAGTCACATGCAACTCAGACCAGCTAAGGACAGTAGACTTCTTTCCCTGTCGGATGTTAGTGAGTCATAGGAGTCTTTATGACAATTGGCAATGATTTCTTGGCACAATTATTAAGATGAGTTTTCAACTCCAGATTTATTTATTGAATTTAAATTCCACCAGCTGCTGTGAAGGAATTTGAACCCATTACCCCAGACTGGGCCTCTGGATCACTAGGCCAGCGACACTGCTGCAATTGTTCGACCAAATTTAATGCAGAGTGAAAACCACTCTGCTCTGGTCCAGTAACTTACTTTTACCACAACTTCAGTTAGTGTGACACTTGAATTTTCCATGCCAGCCATTGTTATGAAGTTGTGGGTGTACTGTACCTTTTAAAAAGCTAGCAGAACTACCTGTAGTGTTCTAAACAATATACAATGTATCCTTTTGGTCCAGTAGCTAGTTGCCTGGAGACAAAAAAACAAGTTTGAATTAGGCCAATCAGTTTAAATTATACCCTGGAAAATAGCAAACTCTAATCAAGTTTGAATTTAGTATATTGACAATATTAAAAACCAATGACACAATCCGATGCTTTGGGGGCAGAAGATTGGGAAAAATTGAACAATTGAGGGGAGAACTGCCAAAAGATCAACAGATGTAGGCTGCTAGTCAAACTCTGAGAGTTACCTGTCTAGAGAAAGAGTTTGCACAGAGAAAAACATGAACACTGACCTACAAGTCTACAGAGGAAGATATCGAGAGAAGATTTGACAACTGGCTAATTTTAAAATTTGAATTTTTTAGTAAATCCTAACCGGGGATGTTATCTGACTAGTATTATAGAAAGGAAAGTAAAAGATAGATTGGAGGAAGGAGTTGTAAATAGGTGTTAGTGAATTATTCTGTTATATTTTAAGAAATAAAGTTGTTACATTTTACTTTAACTAGTTTTTGGCCACTCTAATTTTCAGATTACTGCACAAAATAAATCTTTTGTGTTGCTGGTATAAATTAAGCAGGGGGGGGGTTACCCAGTGTTGTAACATTATCCATATGTCTCCTCAGTAAGATTGACAATTAGTACTGAATTGTGGGTTGTTACCTTCATTGGGGTTGCACCAGCTTGCATCTGGTTTGATACAACTTGAATTAATTTCCCTCCTTCAGCAAAGACAGTTATGTGAATTGGAGATTGTTTAAGAGCCTGGGATAGCTGCAGTACCACACATTCAGGAAAGTGAATCTTCAAAAATTCACTTTGTAAATTCATTTAATGGCTAGGGCCTCCACTATAGTAACAGAAAAAGTTGCAAAATTATTTAAATTGGAAAGTAGAGATAATTTAAAAGAAAACCAGGATCAAAAATTGTGGCAATGCATTGTACTGTTTAAGTAGCACCTATCCTTTTGGTGGAATGTAATTGGCAGAAGGTATTTGGATCAAAGAAAAACCTGCTTCACCATTTGAGTGTGGAAATTGACAGGCTCAATGAAGTTCTTATAACAAATGGAGGAATTTCGCTATAAACATACTACACTTTGGTGACACCTTTAAGTTTGGATGTTTGGGGTTAGGGTGTGAGCTACTCAATACATCTGGAGATGAAAACTCATCTTAACAATTGTGCCACGAAGCCATTGCTAATTGTTATAAAGACTCCTCTGACTCTGTAACGTCTGCCAGGGAAAGAAGATGACTGTCCTTACCTGGTCTGAGCTACATTTGACTCCAGGCTCTCAATGTCACTAGCCCTTTTAAAAATTTGCCTTTGCCTTGAGTCACTTATGAAGTGTGACAAATCTGAGAAGATAGCGCAATGCTTTGGACCTCCTTGACCTGCTTCAGAGTTTCTGTTTTTGGGTCTGAATGTATAATCTTAAACTGAAATCAAGTTGGTAATTTGGATCTGATGTTGCCATGAATTATATATGTTTCATTTATCTGGAATGAATTGTAAAAACTCTGAAAGTATTGATTTAGAAGAAATTGAAACGCTTATAAAATAGTTGATCCATTGAACAAATCAGTTAGTCATCTAAGGTAATAAAAACATGGAGCCAGCCAAAACATCTGTTAACAGTCTGAGATGCAGATATGAATAGCATAGTACATTAGAAAATCCCACCGCTTGTTCTGTTAGAGACTCATCCCTCCTTTAAGAATACTGTGTCTGTAGACTATTTAGCTAGTTTAAGCAAATTAATTGACTTTAAATAAAAACAGAAAATTCTGGTAACATACAGCAAGTTTGCCATCCTTTGGAATAAGGCATGTTAGCAAATTGAGTATTCAACCTCATCAGTGCATTTACAAGCCTCATTTTAAGGGGAAGGGGCGTCAGTACTTTTTGTTCAAAACAAATTGATATCAAGAATGACCCTTCTCTGCAAACAAAAGCTATAGAATATAACAACTTTGTTTTAATTTCTTTTCCCCCTCCTTTTCCCCTCATGTTGAATTTGGTTCAATTAGTAGCAAGCACATCCTTGACCCAGAAGGTTGTAGTTTTTGGCTGTGTGGAATGTTAGCATACACTGTAGCCTGATTCTCTGCTCTAAATGAGTGCTGCTTATTCTGAGGTGGCATCCATGAACAGAAGTGAGTCTGAAACTCTGTCACATCACAGTATGTGTAAAAGGGCTATCAAGGTTATGGAGCTAGAGCATGTAAATAAAATTGAGCTGCAAATCAGCCATGATCTAACTTAGCATGGTGTTTGAAGGGCTGATGGCCTTTTCTTGTTTCTATGTGTCATTAATACTTTGGTTCTTTATTTTTAATAAATCCCATTTGTTTACTGCATGGCTTCTAATAGCATTCCCTGGCTTTTTCTCACTTGACAGCTAGAAGAGCAGCACTGAATCCCATTCTTGCAATATCCCACAGGTACGTGAGTCAAATGGCAGCCCATATACTCATGAAGCAGCAAGCCTGTCATGGGCACAGGTTGGGGATTAGGGTGCTGCAAATAACTCCTATGCTATGCTACTTTTGACAATAGAAACTGCAAGCTAACTAAATTGTGTCTTTGTAATGATTTAGTGGAGCTTTGCTTCATAAGGTTAACTTGGACCAAATATTTGTGTAGGTTGGGCCCCTTCTTGGCTAATTTTTTTTCACTGTGTCATACCAGTGGAATTTTCTGTAAAAATAATATTTACCCTTTGCAAGCAATTATGAAGAAATTGACCACTGACTTAATCAAGAGAATTATTAAGTTTAATTACGGCTGCTTCCAGTCCAGTACCTAATAATTCTTCTGATGGTGAATTTGTGATGGAAAACCTCAGTGAAAATTTAGATGCACGCAGCTGGTTCCTTAGAATCTGCAAAGAGAAAAAACAGATTAACCTTTCAGTTTCCAGTGTTGACAGTCCTGCTTTGTAATTCCAGCCTTTTCTGATTATTTTTCCCCCATTTTGAATACTTATAATTCTTGTTTCCTGCTTTAATAAAGTCAAAGTTCTTTTTTTGTGCATTTCTTTACAGAGAGAAGGAAGAAGAAAAGGAAGAACAGTTAATGGAAGAAAAGAAAAGGAAAAAAGAGGACAAGAAAAAGAAAGAAGCCACTCAGAAGGTGAGACTGCATGTCTGCTCCTTTTCGCTGATATGTACACACACATATTTTGTAACAAATCGCTTGCATCTGTCAATAAAGTAGTGCTAATTTGCATTACTATTTCTGTACTTGTTTTCTTATACTATACTAGTCCAGATGGATAAAATTTGATAGGGCAGAATTAAGGATGTAGGATCAAACAATTCTACAATTCACCTGATTAGTCCCACAAATTATTTATTTTCAGTTACTTACTCCTTCAAATAATTGTCTAAATTGCTCTTAAAGTTTCTGTACAGTCTCCCATAACCTCATCATATTAGCCACCTTTTGTTCAATCTCAACTATTTGCTTTCCTCTTTTTTTTTTCACCTAGAATCTACGATCCCTGTTTCTGGAGTATGTGGCAATTCTTAATGTATTATTTGAAGTCCTGACTGTTGTATCCTGAGGAACCGTCCATTCTCAGGATTCTGTCCTAATTGTATAATCACTGGCTTGAATCTCATTATTTTTATTTGCCCTTTCCTGTACTAGTTCTTGGGTCTGGTAACTTTACTACAGTAAGGGGTAAACCGAAATGTATGCAGAACTCCAGAATTAGCCATGCTTTCTGCAGAGACTCTTATTACCTCTTAGGATTTGTGCTCTGTCCCTCTGTACATCTTTTAACCTTTACTTTCAGTCATGTTACTGATCACTGCACAGTTAATTTCAGGGAGCTGATCACCTGCGCTTTCATTTCATCTTATATTGAGTCGATTTGTAGATACCCATTTGGTTACTGTTGCTGATGTCCGTTTTACCTATCTGGAGCATAGCTTTGTGTTTATCTATTAATTATACTTTGCCACTCTATGGGCCATTGCCTGACCTACCTGGATTCCTTTGTGGTGAGCAAATTTTATTATTGGGATGACTATTTCATCCCAATTTAGTGTCACTGCAAACTAAATATTTCTGGCTTCAGCCCCAACATCTTTTCCTATTTGTTCATGAGATGTGAGCATTACTGGCAAGTTCAACATTTATTGCACCATACTAATTGTCCTTGAGCTGCGGCTAATTATTTTTGTGCTGTAAACAGAAATGACCTGGCTACTTATTGTGGGTCATGTTCAGAGTTCTATTTGCTGTTTCTAATTCAGTCATTTTCTGTCTGTCTCTAATATTTGCCTTTATTTGTGCTTGCCAACCTTGTTAATTGAATACTTGTGAATGCAAGAAATAAGAGCATTAGTAGGCCTCGCCATCCTTTTTGATTGTGATCTGCTTTTTTAATTTGTCATGGCTGACGTCCCACCTCCACTCCATTTTCCTGTTTATTTTCAAGTCCCTTAAATACTTTGTTGAAATGCACAGATATCTGCCTTTACAAGGTTGAGATTTTGCAGGGTAGGTTCTCTCTCCCAGTAACTCCATACTATCCCTTAGCTGAACACGAGTGTTTAATGACCTTTTTCAGGGTGCCTTCTAATGCTCTACTACCTCACCAACACTGGGTTGCTCACCAGCTTTTTTTTTTGGCACTCTATATTCCTTTTAAAAGACTGGTATTATGTGAGCCCTATCGTCTCTTTATTTGTCTGCTTTCTATGAATATATTTACAGAGCTTGATATTACTTTTTAAGCTTCTCTTACATAAGCTTCAATTTCTATATTAGTCATTCACTGGATTTTTTAGCCTCCTTTTACCTTTTTATCATGTTTCTAGTCACAAAATTACTTGAACTGTTTTTAAATCTTGGGAGCAATTTATTTTTGCTTTATTACTATTTTTATTAGTCTCTTCCCTGTTAACTTCCCTTTTTGAAGTGGTCTGTATCTGTTCTATGCTTTGTGTATAGTTTTTCTCGACTTTAACTTGTTTTTCTCCTCAAATTGTTTTATCCAGTCATGGTTCCTGACTTTGCTCCTGATCCTTACAAGTATGCCTGTCCTAAGTTGACTTTTTTTCCATCCTATCCCTAATTTTCAGCTCCGTTACAATTTGGCTGTTCTTAGCGTGGAGTTTCCTGACTCTTAGGCCACCTTTTTACCTCCAGATAGTTGCTTAGTCTTAAATCCTGTGGTGCCTCTGTGTGGGTTACTTGATAATATTAGATTATTTCCTGAGGCAGTGTTCAGGACCACATATTTCTTTTTCCCCTGATGGATTTCCCATCTATTGCTAGCAAATTAATGTCAGCTATGTCTATCTGTTCTTGTGCATTTAATCCAGTCTTTTTTTACCTGATGTGGTTCTCCATAGCACACATTCATAGTAAGTTTCCTTCCCCTTGATTCTCCTGTTCCTGCCTGCAGTTTCTAAATTTGTTCTGTCCCAAATCAAATGATTATGTTCTCCTTCACTTGAAATTGGGAGTATCTTTTCTAATCCAAATAAGGAAACTATGTACCTTTTTATGATTCCATCTAAAATAGCTATTGGGCAAATGTGACTTCTGACTGAAATCCGACTTCATAGATCACCTTTAAAGTAGACTTGCATTGTAACACAAATATTCAATGCTGCAGGTTTTGATTTTGAAGATAAGCTTATTATGTAGAAAGATAAATAAATCGAACTGTTTACATACAATGCAATTTGTATAGTTATGAAATATGGTTAAGTACCATTCCATGTATTTCAACATTCATTTTACAGTACCCTTAACACCAGAGCGAGATCTCCCTTCTTTAGCATATCCAAATCTGCAAATTTGACTTATCTGTTTCTTTGCACTCCTGGTTTTGAGCATTTGAACGGCTCTTCCTTTAATTGCTCACATAACTGAAGCTTTCTCCACTTCAAATATCCCACTCAGGGCCTTAACCAAGCACTTCTGGTCTGGAGTTTCAATCTAACATTCTTGCACTCCAATCACCAATTTCTTAACAGTTCTAAACTAAATCCTTTCACCAGGAGAAACTGTTTCTTAAATTTAATTTCTGGGACTTCTGCAAACTGAAAACAAGAGCTTTCAAAGCTATGGACTTAACCCAAGCGGGGGAAAAAATCAAAAACCAGTGATTTCTTTGTGTTTATTCCATCCAATGGTAAAACACTCAGACAAACGCATTTCTGTTATCACTTCAGGAACAAACTCTCTCGCTCTCCCTGTCTCTCATACATTCTGATATATAAAATAGAAATTGCTCCAGAAATACTGACAAGTTAATTATTCAGCCTGCACATTGATGCAAAACCTACATGCTATAAGTTCAAAGTCCAAACTTGAAAATAAAATTTATACTCTATGTATATCACCTTGCATCACAACCTGTGATACTGAGGTTGGTGTTTGCAATGCAACACTTGTCTCACAGGCATTGGAGAGTAATCTATTGTCGTGTAATCAGATGGGATGTGTTTATTGTAATCTCTGTAACATGTTTAGGTTGACCAGAAGGTCCACTTCCTGCCCCTAAGCAAAGGGGCAGGATTGTGATGTTATCCAATGAGTTATAAAGATCAGATACATCTCTGATTGACTTTCTATTTATTGCTGAATTTATAGAGGCAGATGCAGTATTAAATGTCCACTTCTAATTGTTATCTGTGGTCCTTGCTATGTTTTTTTTTTAAAAGTTGCATTGGCTGGGGTTGGGATCAGCTCTCCACTATGACGTATGAGGGCAAAGAGTGTGGACAGATCTAGCTGTGACAAGCTACAACTGTTGCCTTGGGCATTCAGGGCAAGCTGCAATTCTTCAGCCTTCAGAAGTTGGTGACTGTCATTTTGGTGATCAAATATGAAATACTATGGATGCTGGGAATCTAAAAATAAAAACAAAGTTGGTAGGTCTTGCAGCATCTGTGGCGAGGGAAATAGTTGATGTTCTGAGTCCAGTAACTCTGCAAAAGAAATTGCAGTTCATATTCCATGTAGTTATCAGTGGCATACCAAGAACCGATAACGTCCTGCTGTCTTGTTCTTAGTGATCAGGCTTGAAAGGCTTACTGCTGCTCCTGTTTCTTAGAACTTTGTGAACTTAGGTCTTGATCAAAAGTTGTTGATTCTCATGGTGCCACCTATGCATGTAATGTGGACATTTGAGCATGGTATTGGAAAAGGATCAGCATTGGAGTAATTCAGTTTCAATAAAAACCAGTGCCTTCAGGGCAGAGAACTGCCAGAAAAATGATTTATACCACAGTATGTATTGATATCATAAGAACTGAGTTAAACTATGTGTACAATGACTTGAGCAGTGTTTACACTCTTACACACATTGGGTATGGTGTCTGTTTTATCCAGCAGATCGAAGATGATTGGCCCTATTTAAATCCAACTCGCAAAAGTTGTAGAACCCTTTTTTCTTGTATTTAATCTTTGTCACATTTGCAGGGAGGAGTGGTGCAGCCAAATAAACTTTTGGCTTTTCAATGTGTCGATATGGCCTGACATGGTTTTGACTGATGGGCCATAAGTCTCATTTGTCTGCTGGTTATAAGACTGGATGAGAATAATTGAAGTTCCTATCTCCATTCCTAGTGGGCAAGGAAAATAATAACAAATTGTTCTTACTTCATTTTCTGTTTAATGCTTAAATTGTTAAATTATGCTTGCAGGATTGAAAAGAGTTACATTGGTCCACTGGGAAATGCTTGCTGGACTGAGCATGTCACTGGGGCAAGTTATATATGCATTTCGCTACCTCTGAAATCAGCTAGTTGGCTCAATCGATTTCCTCGTTTAGTGTAGATTTCTAAATCCAGGAGTTACTTTAGAACCCTCTTGTGCATTGATTTGAATACTGACAAAAGATCTGGGAAATCGGAACCATAAATTTGAGTGCAAAGAAGTGGAATAAGAGACAAACTTCATGAAGTGAAATGGGCATGAATGTACACCGCATTAGAGAACACATTCAAATAACTAATTCAGCACAGTGACCTTCTCCTTAGATCAGTCAGTCCATCCTGTGTAGGCTCTGCTGTACCATTTAATATTCACGAGAGTTCTATATAAAAACATCTTGATAGTCAAAGGTGACTGAGCAGAACTCCAGTGCATTTTCACATTGTCAGTATTCAAAGTTACCTACTGCCCTCAAGACAGCTACTAATTCTAAAAGTGCACAAGCCTTATTGACGCCTGTGTTCTGTAATCAGATTTGTGCAGAATGCAAATCGTTACTTTCCTCTCTCCCAGTATTGCTATTATTTCCAATAAATATCTTGTAAATGTTGCAAACTTTTTTATATTGCTCATACCTTTTACCTCCTAAAACACGAGCTCCATTTGGCTACATAGCAGTTGCTTGCTTCTACCTTGCCAAAGGTGCGCTTTCCAACTTTCAATTCCAGGTTATTTCTGACCTTGGTTGAGCTGTGAGCCAGTTTGTTGGACATAGAATCCCTACAGTGTCGAAAGAGACCATTCAGCCTATCAAATCTGTATGGACCCTCTGAAGAGGTCTCACTGCCCTATTCCTGCATTTACCATGGCCAATCCACCTAAGTTGCATATCTTCAGACTTTGGGAGGAAACTGAAGCACCTGGTGAAAACTCATGCAGACGTGGGTAGAATGTGTAAATAGGCAGTCACCTAATATTGGAATCGACCACAGGTTTTCTAACTGAACATCACAATTGACCCCATTATGTTCTTGCTTTGTGTCTGCAAATTTAGTAGTTGGTGGTGATCAGAAATAGGGTTTATAATCTCTTTCTTCCATTATTCTCTAGTCTGTTATAGGTCTGGAACCGTTTTTATGAATGTTAGTGGCTGGCTGGTCACTACCAGTAGTCACTTCTATCTCCTCTGGCTGATATGGCTCATCAGAGGTAGTGGCCCACAACATTCCAAGTTGATGCTGCCTTTCATTCAAAGGTGGGAAGAATTGAAGAATCACCTTTTAAACTCAGTCAAATATGGACTGTTTACTCCAGCAATGATCTATATGTGGATGAGCTTTTTGGCAACACATTGTGCGATTGTGGTGCTGGAAAAGCACAGCAGGTCAGGCAGCATCCGAGGAGCAGGAGAATCGACGTTTTGGGCAAAAGCCCTTCATCAGGAATGAGGCTTGTGAGCCAAGGGGGGGGGGCTGGACCGATAAATAGGAGGGGAGTAGGGCTGGGGCGGGGGAAGGTAGCGGAGAATGCGATAGGTAAATGGAGGTGGGGGTAATGATAGGTCGGAGGGGTAGGTGGGAAGGAAGATGGGCAGATGCGTGGGGCATGAGGGCAGTGCTGAGTTGGAAGGTTGGAACTAGGATAAGGTGGGGGGTGTGGGGGGAAGAGAGAAGGAGAAATGAGGAAACTGGTGAAATCCACATTGATGTTCTGGGGTTGGAGGATCCCGAGGTGGGAGATGAAGTGTTCTTCCTTCAGGTGTCGGATGGTTAGGGAGTGGTGATGGAGGAGGCCCAGTGCATGTCCTTGGCGCAGTGGGAGGGGAGATGAAGTGTTCGGCCATGGGGTGGTGGGGTTGGTTGGAGCCGGTGTCCCGGAAATGTTCTCTGAAGCGCTGTCACGTCTCCCCAGTGTAGAGGATACTGCATCGGGAGCAATGGATATAGTAAATGATGTGTGGAAATGCAGGTAAAACTCTGGATGTGGAAGGCTCCTTTGGAGCCTTGGTTGGTGGTGAGGGAGGAGGTGTGTGTGCAGGTTTTGCAATTCCTGTGGTGGCAGGGGAAGGTGCCAGCAGGGGAGAGTGGGTTGATGGGGGGTGTGGACCTGATGAGTTATGGAGGGAAGGGTCTTTACAGAATGCAAATATGACTGAGGAGGGAAATATATCTCTGGCGGAGTCTGTTTGTAGGTGGTGGAAAAGGCAGAGAATGATGCGATGTATACGGAGTTTGGTAGGATGGAAGGTGAGGGCCAGGAGAGTTCTGTCCTTGTTGCGGTTATAGGGATGGGGTTCGAGGGCAGAGGTGCAGGAAGTGGATGAAATGCAGTGGGGGCATCATCAACTATGTGGGATGGGAAGTTGCGGTCCTCTAAGAAGGAAGCAATCTATGGGGTGTGTTCTGTGGTGGAACTGGTCCTCCTGGGAGCAGATGCAGCGGAGACTGAGGAATTGGGCATAAGGGATAGCGTATTTTTACGGGAGGTGGCGTAGTCCAGATAGCTGTGGGAGTGGGTGGGTTTGTAGAAGTTAGCCAGGTAGCCTTTTCATTCATTGGGTCAATGGAAACTTGTAACAGCCAAGTTTTCATCCTTCCATGACAGCTAGAAGGAAGACTGAACTCAGTAATTTGGATTGGTACTTCATTTTGCAAGGGGCCCCCTCTTTTCCTTTCCTGAAAGGAGATGTTGATGTACAAATCCATTATCACGCTGCTTCATAAAAAGAAAATATGGAATATGAAGTACAACTCAACTTCCAAACTCTGTTTATTTCTAATTTAAGTAGAGTACAAAACCTGTTGTTTTTACAAGAATGAGGAGTGATCTCATAGAAACATGTCTAGTCCCTTCAGGATTTTACAGGCTAGATGTGGGAAGAATGTTCCCAGTGTTGGGGAAATCCAGAATTAAGGGGTCACAGCCTAAGAATAAGGGGTAAGCCATTCAGTACGGAGATGAGGAAGAATTTCATCACTCAGTTGTGACTCTGGAATTCTCTCCCACAGGAAGCTGTTGGGACCAATTCACTAGATATGTTCAAGAGGGAGCTAGATGTGGTCCTTGTAGCTAGAGGGTTCAAGGGGTGTGGGGAGAGGGCAGGAATGGGATACTGAGAGTGCATGATTACATGTGATTGTATTGAATGGTGATGCAGGCTCAAAGAGCAGAATGGCCTACTCCTGCACCTATCTTCTATATTTGTGTATTTGTACTGTCTTCCACCTCCCTCTGACTGCATAACCCAAAGTTAAAACATGCAAAGTTTCATGCAGGTAATATGTTGTTGATCACAACGTATCATGGTAAGACAGAGCATGGATGCTAGGAGAAAGTGGGGACTGCAGATGCTGGAGAACAGAGCTGAAAAATGTGTTGCTGGAAAAGCGCAGCAGGTCAAGCAGCATCCAAGGAGCAGGAAAATTGATGTTTCGGGCATAAAGAAGGGCTTATGCCCGAAACGTCGATTCTCCTGCTCATTTGGATGCTGCCTGACCACCTGCGCTTTTCCAGCAACACATTTTTCAGAGCATGAATGCTTCCTACTACACAGTTGGTGTTCATGCAGCGTTATTCATTATTGTGAAATTTAGGATCAGGGGAGGTGGGTAAAGGTGTTTTATCTTGACTGTTTACAGTCCACCACAATAATGAGTCTAATGTAATCTCATGAGCAATGAGCACTTTTTGCTTCTAGCCTTTGTGCTTTCAACATTAATTTCTTTCTCATTTTTGGCATTCCTTTTGTATTCAGATGGGAAAACTCTTCCTTTTAACAAACCAGGTTGGATTAACATATGAGATTGTTTGTTTGGCTATGTCCAATTGGTTTTGCATATTGTTAAATCAGTGTTCCAGAATTTGTATTTTTCACTTAAATGTTCTGTATGGGTGGTGAAGATTATAATGTAGGAGAGATTAAGCACGATGAGAGAAGTTAGATAATTGGAAGCTGTTTGCATGGCAAGTAATTATAATCATTGTTGTTTTGGCCAAATTTAAGCACAATTTATATATACTTTTTTTTCCAGTTTTTTATCTTTTGAAGACTCCATTCAAAAAATGCATTGGTATAACTTATTGTGTAGTTTGAACCCCTAATGCCAAGATGTAGTACATCATGACTTAGTTGGTCTTCCGTTCTGCAACAAAAAAGAAAGACATGAAATGAGCTGAACAAAGTAATTCACTTTGTATATCATAATCGGGGTCATTGGTTTACTGTGCCTATACAAAGAAACTTATTTTTATTACATAGTGTTTTTAGGTTTTTGATTTATTGTTTTTTTTTGGAAGCTCATTTCTCACTTTCTGATGCAAGATCAAGGCTGCAATGTCTGCTTCCTCATTCTGGATAGTTCAAGGGGGGTGCTGTGGGTCTTCCTGACTGGAAGTATTGTACGTTAATTATATTGTGCATATGTTGTTTCAGAGCTTCAGTATGGGCTAGCCTTACATGTCAGTAGCATTTTCTAATGTTGGAACTGAATCCATGTCACATTTTGGAGCAAATAACTAACAAGTCCCACGTGTAGTTGAGGAGTAGGTCAGTGCCCCTTTGGTGAAGATAAATTCCATACTCTGATGGATTGTTCCTGCTTCCCAGTCCTAAAAGGACAGTCAGTCCATCAAATTTCTCTTTTACATTTTTCTGCAAGTTTAACGTGTGTAATCTGACATCCGCCTAATCCCTATACTTGACGTTCTTCTCAATTATCTAACTTTTCTTATGATGTTGAGAAGCTACTTTCGTTGTTTGTGGAAATGATTTCATATTATTTCTCTCAGCATTTTGTTAATAGCTTAAATTTGTACCCTTTCCAACCAGTCAGTATTCTTTTCTCATTTTAGGTTCACTCCATAACCACCACATCTTTAATCAATTTTTTTCAAATGGAGCCCTTTCCATATCTGGTGACATTCTAATGAATCTTCTCTTCACTTTTCCATTTGTTTGTGTCCTACTCATAGTAGTCTGCTTATCCGTTTTTGTGAAATGTGAAGCAGCGAGAATTTGTGAATACAATTTTATCTTTGCTAACCTACCTGCTACACAGACATCTGAAGTATTAAATATCTGATTTCCGTATAAATTCTGAAAACAAACTACGTTGGATTAATTTTTTAACCAGTAAACAGTAGTTGACCTTGACACCAGATATTTAGCTGCAGTGACGTATCATGGTTAGATTATTAGCCAAGATGTACTTGTATAAAAACATTCTGACATATTAAATTTTACTAAAAGAGATTCAGGGTGAGACTCCGTTAAAGAAAAACTGAATGGGACAGCAGGTTGTTTGCTGGACTGATCTGTGAAGAATCTATGCACTTGGTGCAAGCGAATGGCGCAAGAAGAGTTTTTACTGTTCCATTATGAAGTGTATCTGCATTTAACTTGAATGTTTTGACACCAAATCCGCAATGAATGGCAACAGCTGAACAGTGGTTAGCTGACTTTGTTTCTTCCAGATTAAAAATGAGAGCGCAAGATCCTAACAAAACTGCCTTCAACTTCATCCATTCTAAACTCCTACACTTCTGTATTTGGAACATAGTGGCTTTTACAATAACTAGACATAGTGGTACTAATTAAGATCTCCAATAACACTTTACCTTCTGCAGTTCTATTTACCCACGTTGTGAGTTTGCTTAAAAAAAATCAGGTTTCTGCAAAAGTGAAGTACATTTAAGTAATCTTTGCTGTACCAATGCACTTAAGCCCAGTGACAACCTTTGGGGTTAGCTCTATAAGTTTTTCTTTGTTATCAGTGTATGTTTGATAATGAGTCCTTGCTTCTTTAGTGAACTCTGCATTGGGTGAAGACGGTTTTGCCTTGATGTTGGCTTGAAGCTTAACAATTTGGCAAGTGATTGAATGACCAGGAGCTCTGATTCTGTAGTTCATTACCCAGGAATATCTCTGAGAAAATGAGGCCTGCAAATACTAAAGATCAGAGTCGAAGAGTGTGGTGCTGGCTGAGAGATAAATGGGAGTGGAGGTAGCTGGGAATACGATAGGTAGCTGAAGGTGGGGGCGGAGTAGATGGATAGGAAGGAAGATGGGCAGGTAGGACAGTTCAAGAGGGCAGTGCGAAGCCTTGGGCAACTGTCTGTGTGGAGTTTGCACGTTCTCCCCGTGTCTGCGTGGAACGATTTGTCAGATGTGGAACTATCTTTTGCGGCCTTGGATGGCGGTGTGGGTGCGGGTTTTGCACTTGCAGTGGCAAGGGAAGGTGCCAGGAGTGGAGGGTGGGTTGGTGGGCAGTGTGGACCTAACGAGGAACATCTATCCTGTCTTATCTCTCACTTCTCAGACATATGACAATTTTGACAGCCACCATATGCCACCTTTCTAATTTTGAATTTTCAGTTTGGTGTCATTCCCTTGAACCTGTTGAAGGCTAACGCAGAAAATTTATGCTTTTAGAATGTAGGCAGAATAAATGCAGTAAGTACAATGTCTTCAATAGCAGAGCACCAGGACTAACTAATTTCATTCCCACCAGTTTGCAAATTAGTTGAACTCTGGATTGTTAATTTTTGAGGGTTATTAGTGGTGGCTGAAGACTTCAATGATTCATAGTTCTCTTTCTCTCCCTTTCCACTCCCAGCTCTAGCCTGCTGAAATAGTAAAAATAATATTGCTGAGCCAGTGTGGAATTGATGATTTTGAGGCAGACTGGAATAGGATCTTGCTGCTGATGTAGATTTGTCACTTGGAACCGATACCAAACTGTTTTTTTCTCTTTCAGGTTACAGAACAAAAAACCAAAGGTAAGGGACCACCTTGTCTTTTTCCACCAAGTTCAAACAATTTATTTTTGTTTACATTGTGTATGTACATGCATGTATATAAATAAAAATTCAAAAAATATATCCATAAATAAGCACACCATGCATTGGAGTGAATGAAAAACAACGTAACCAGACTGAGTCCTTAAGCATATGTAGGAACTGTCTTGTTTAAACCTCTCTGGAACCTCCCTCTGTTTCCTGCTGGTTTCTGTCCTGTTTCCCAGGTGCGTATAATGAGTGATTGTAAGACTGTATGCAGCTAAACCAAATGATCAGAGGAATTGTCTACTAAACCTCAAGAAACCATAGGGTTGTGTTTTCCTTGTTATCTGAACCAACCTATTTGGATTCCTGTAGTGTAAACACTTTAAAATAAAGAAATTAAAGTTTAAAGGAATGTTCTCTGGGGACCGAGATGAGGGAATTTTGCTTCCAGCAAGGAATTATTGCCAAATTTCTGGCATGTCACATGGCCATCAGAGGGCACCATCGCAGCACCCCTTTTTTTTTTGAAACCAACATGGAAATGCAGTCCAGTGTAATGTAGTGTCCTAGGTTGTGTGTATAATTTTTTTAAAACCTCCGCTCCTGCCTGTGACTACAGTGAGACCCATATTTTTGGCTTTGGTGCAATGAAGGAGTCAGGGCCTCAAGTGGTGAGTAATATTTGGCAGGAATGCACTGTTTTTGAAAAACACTGCAAGATTCTTTTGAAAAGAGGAGCCCCCCCCCCCCCCCCCCAGCCAAACATCTCCCGTGCTCTCTTGAAGGAACTCTCTTTATTGAGATACTGTCAGACTTCCAATGTCTCAGCTGCACACTATTCTTATGTGACTTACATAAGCTGCATTGCTCTGTTTTGATTCTAGATATAGGCATCTGTATGTCCTGTCCTTTTTAATATGTGCATTTGTACAAAAAATATTGAAAGGCTGTCATGAGCCAAAACTACTTTACTGTGAGGGGAAAAAAACCATGCTTGCCACTTGTCTCAGTTATTTCATCCACCTTTTCTTGGAGTTGGCCTTGTGTCTGATTAACTGGAGTTGGTCTGGACTTTTAGAGCCTTCCTTAGGATGTTGGAGAGGTATTTCCTAGATTTATTCCTGACTTGGGTGCACATTCTTTTATCTCATTGCCATCAAAAAAAGAAATAGCAAGTTTTTAAAAATATGCAAGATTGTACTTCTTTTATGTTGGACCTGAGGATCTTCGTCTTTTCATAAATAACCAAGAGGTAAAAGTAGACCTGTATTACCAGGTTGAGAGTTTAAAAAGACTTTTATTTTAAATCCTATAAAACCAAGTATGTGCAATTATTAGGCATCCAGAATATGAGTATAAATGACATAAGATTTCAAATAGACAATTTTTGTTTGCAGTCATTCAACAATATGGCTAGTATTACAATCAACCACTGTCCCACATCAGTGAATGAAGTATAGCAGCGCAGTGTTATTTTACACTTGGAACGGTGTCAAAGTTCAGTCTGCCCTCATTATAACAAACCCTGTTGTTAGAAGCCGTTCCCTTGGTCTTAGCTGAAAATCTGTCATAGTCAGCACCAAACATCTTGGATCTTGAGATGATAAAGTATCTGGCTCTTAATGGGTAGGCTTAACTGTGCTGTGGTTTGCAGTGAGAATTTTTAGCAACCCTCAATACCACAGTGACATCTCATATAAGTAAATGTAATTGGTTTACTAAGAGTAAATTAAAATCTCATGCTGGAAATCTGAAGTAATATCAGAAACCAGAATAGATCAGTCACTATCTGAGAGACAAACAGTAGCTGTGCTGATGAACCTTCTAGCTAGGGCTTTTTGCAGGCAGTGATTCTGAGGGACCTTGCATCACTTTGACCTATCTGTTTTTTTTCTCTTGGGAGCTTTGACTTATGGTGCATTTCTTCTCTTAACTGTGATTCCAGCTATTGTGCAGAAGTGTATGAGTAAAACAGAATTCTCCCATTTTCCTTGTATGACTTTTAGTACTGTGAAGCCTACAAACTACATAAACAACTATGTATACTGCGCTTGCTGCCTGGGAAGCTATTAGAGACAGCTGAGGATTTTAGCGTTATTTTCTCAACTCTTTATCCATTGTTTACTCCACTTCTCGAGTTGAAGCTGGGACATTACCGCAGCCCCCCCACCCCCCAGTTTTATTGCCTGTCCCTGGTTGCCATTGAGAGGTGTTGGTGAGCTGCCTTTTCGAGCAGCAACAGTCCATTGATGTAGGGAACTTTGTGGAATTAAGTGACAGTGATGCCATTGAATGACAAAGGATGATGGTTAGATTCTATCTTGTTGAAGTTAATCATTGCCTGGCACTTGTGTGATTCCGGTATTACTTGGCACTTGTCAGTACAATTCCAGATGTTGACCTGATCTTAGTGTTGTGGTTCTGTTCGCTGAGCTGGGAATTTGTGTTGCAGACGTTTCATCCCCTGTCTAGGTGACATCCTCAGTGCTTGGGAGCCTCCTGTGAAGCGCTTCTGTGATCTTTCCTCCGGCATTTGTGGTGGTTTGAATCTGCATCTTCCGGTTGTCAGTTCAAGCTGTCCGCTGCAGTGGTGGGTATATTGGGTCCAGGTCGATGTGCTTATTGATTTGGATGAGTGCCATGTCTCTAGGAATTCCCTGGCTGTTCTCTGTTTAATATACCGACCACTGCAACAGACAGCTGGAACTGACTACCAGAAGCTGCAGATTCAAATCACCACAAATGCTGGAGGAAAGATCACAGAAGCGCTTCACAGGAGGCTCCCAAGCACTGAGGACGTCACCTAGACAGGGGATGAAACGTCTGCAACACAAATTCCCAGCTCAGCGAACAGAACCACAACAACGAGCACCCGAGCTACACATCTTCTCTCAAACTTTGAATCTGATCTTAGTGTTTGGACAGGACTGCTTAAGTATCTGAGAAGTGAATGTTGCTGAACATTATGCAGTTATTAGTGAAAATCCTCATTTCGGACCTTATGAAAGAAGGTTATTGAAGCCATGTGATAGCTGATTGAAGGCGGTTAGGACTAGGACGCTACCGTGAGGAACGCCAGTACAAATGTCTTGGAGCTGAAAAGACTGACCCACCCATAATTGCAACAGTTTTTTCTTTTTTGGCCAATGGACAATTTCCCTTTTGGTTCCCATCAACTGCAAGGACTCCTTGATGCTGTACTGAGTCAAACGTGGTCTTGATGTGAAGGGCAATCGTTCTCATTTGCTTCTAGAATTCAGCTTTTTTTGGTCCATTGTTGAACGAAGGCCATAAGGAGTTGGGGAACTGACCGGCCCTGTCTAAACTCAAACTGCGTGTCAGTGAGCAGTTTATTGTTGAGAAAGCACTGTTTAGTAGCACTGTTGATGACGCACAGTCCACCTATTTACTGATGGTCAAGAGTAGACTGATAATGCACTAATTGACTAGGTTGCATTTGTCCTATGGTTTGTGTGCAAAATTGCCCACTTACGTCCCGTACAATGTTGTTTGATACCAGTGTTGTAACTGTACTGGAACAGATCAGGTCGGGGCATATCAAATTTTGGAACACTACTTCAATGTTGTTGCTAGGGCCTAGAGCCTTTGCAGTATGTTACATTGCCTCCAACTGTTTTTACTATCATGTGAAGTGTATTAAATTGGCCAAGATTGGTATTTGTGATACAGGGAATCTCTGGAGGAGGCTGAGATGGATTCTCAACATGATACTTCTTGCTCAGGATTGTTGCAAATGCTTCAGCAATATTTTTTGTACTAGTATACTGGCTTCCCCCAACATTTGAGCTTTTGTGGACCCGATTCCATAGTTTAATTTTCCACCATCAGTCGCAATTGAGTGTGACAGGACTGCAGAGCTTAGATCTAATCCATTGATGCAGAATTCTATGACCTTGTCCATATAACTTGTTGCTTGTGTTTTCTTGTGTGCAAGTTAGTCCATTTTGTGCCTTCCCCTCATTTTTAGGTATGCATGGTGCTGCTCCTGACATGTACTCCTGCACTTTTCTTTAAACCAGGGTTGATTATCTTCCTCAGTAAAACAAAGGATTATGGATGTTGGAGATCTGAAACAAAAACCAAAATTGCTGGCGAAATTCAGATGTGGCAGCATCAGTGGAGATAAAGCGATGGAGAGTGGCTCAGTGGTTAGCACTGCTGCCTCACAGCGCCAGGGACCTGGGTTCAGTTCCCACCCCGGGCAACTGTTTGTGTGGAGTTTGCACATTCTCCCTGTGTCTGAGTGGGTTTCCTCCGGGTGCTCCGGTTTCCTCCCACAGTCACAAGGATGTGCAGGTTAGGTGAATTGGCCATGCTAAACTGCCCATAGTGTTAGGGATAAATGTAGGGGAATGTGTCTGGGTGGGTTGCACTTCGGAGGGTCGTTGTGGACTTGTTGGGCCGAAGGGCCTGTTTCCATACTGTAGGGAATCTAATCTAATCTAGTTAATGTTTTGAGTCTGATGACACTGTCAGAACTGATAACAGCTAGAAAAAAATGTGGTATTTATGCTGAAGGTGATGCTGGGGTTTGGGGAGCAGATAAGTGGAGATGCAGCCCAGTGAGAGAGAGAGATCAGAGTAACTAAGCAAGTGGATTATTGGTAGTAGGTCAAGACAGAAGAGAAACTGAATAAGTAGTAATGAGAGGAGAGAATGGGTTGGCTGTGCTAAAAGCAACCCATTGTCAAGACCGGACTGGGTGTAGGGTTCGGTTAAAAAATGGAAGGACAGAATCAAGGTACCTAAGCCCCTCGGTCTCAACATCGAGTTCAGTGATTTTAGAGCCGAATTCCAACCCTCTACATTTTTTTTTAAAGCTGCCCCTACACTTGGTCCTGTCATGACACTGATTGCTTTCAGCACAGCTGAACCATTCTCTGTCATGCTCAGTTCTCATTAACACTTTTATTCAGCTTTTCTTCTGTCTTGGCTGGTTACCAATAATCCTCTTGACTGCTACCCCTTTTGTATTTCTCTCCCTGCACTCTGTTACCAGCAATGCACTCACTTGCTGCTTTCTCTCTCCTCTCCTGCACATGCAGACACTACACCGCACCCCCCCCCCAAAAAAAATTGACATGCATTCGGACTTGCTGCCTGACCTGCTGAGTTTGGCCAGTAGTTTGTTTTTGATTCCCTACCTTGATAGTGGGTGATATGATGTGCCAATAGGTTTGTAGATGCAGTTGTTGGAGTACAGTTATGTTGCAGGTGATGGCCCACAGTGCCTCATGGATATCCAGACTTGTGTTGGTGGATCTGTTTGAAGTCGATCCCACTTAGAGCAGTGATCATGCCTCATTACATGATGCAAAGTATTCTCCGTGTGAAGACTGGACTTTATCTCCAGAAGGGCTGTGAATGGTCATTTTTGCTCTACTGTAGCGGACCGATAAATCTATGGCAGGCAGGTTGGTGAGGATAGGGTCAAATATATTTTTCCCTCCCCATCTGCTGCAGATTCAGTCTAACAGCAGTGTTTTTCAGGACTCGACCAATTTGTCAATAATGGGCACTGCTGGGCCACTGTTGGTGATGAACATTGAAATCTCCCATCCAGAGTACATTCTGCCCCCTTAACACACTCTGTGCCTCCTCCAAATGGTGTTCGGTGTGGAGGAGTACTGATTTTATCAGCTGAGGGGCAGGGGGATGGTACTTGCATAATAAGCAGGTGGGTTCTTTGCCCACGTGTGACATGATACTATGAAGTCTGGAGCAACATTTTTTCCCTAACTCAATTTCTCCTGTGTGGGCCTCCAAGTCCATGCAAAGTGGCAATTTTCACATGTGGACGTTAGTACACCAGCTTGTCAATCCGTGTGAGTTAGACCACAGAATAGCCATGCAACATATAGGAAATTGATCCAGAGTTAGTGTCAAAGACTTCTGGGGCAATTCCCTCTGACTGTATACCAATTTGCTGTCACTTCTGTTGCTTCTGTCCTCTTGTCTGGTACATGGTCTATAATATATAATTCTGCAAGTATAACTGTCAGGCTGTTGCTTGACTACCCCGTGAGATTTTGCCATCACATGTTGGCAAGGATGATTTTGAAGGGTGTGCTGTTGTCCAATCATATGTCTAAGAGTCATAGAGGTCCATAGTAGAGAAAAAGGCCCTTCAGCCTATCGTGTCTGTGCTGGTCAAATCAGTCACCTAACTCTTCTAAACAATTTTTCCAGCACTTGGCCCATAACCTTGTTTTCCTTGGCATCGCAAGTGTACGTCTGAGTACTAAAATAGAGAGTTTCTGCCTCCGCACCCCTTACAGGCCATGAGTTCTAGGTTCTCACCACCCTGTAAAAGAAAACTCTTTCCCCACATACCCTCTAAACCTCCTGCCTCTTAGCTTAAATCCATACCTCCGGTTATTGATCTCTCCACCAAGGGGATCTTTGTTGATGTCAGATGATCTAATTTTCTTGAGACTTTTTGCAGTTCTTACCAACTGGGACTATTCTAGAGGGCAGTAAAGAGTTATTCACATTGTTGGAGTCTTGAATCATATGTAGGCCAGAAGAACAGCAACTTTGCTTCCTAAAGGGTATTAAGTGAACCACTTTTTTTTTTGGAAATTGACATATTTCTTGGTGATCATGACATCTTCAATTCAACAATAATCTAGAATTAAAGTTCCACACTCTGCTGTAGTTGGGTTTGAACCCAGATCCTTGGAACATTACCCAAGTTTCTAGAATGCTGCCATACTTCCAATTCACTTTGAACTGGCTAACTATGGACATGTCTTTTGAAGTATGGGGCTGCTGCTGCAAGAGAAAAGCCAGGGTTATTGGACAAAGAAGTTTCTGTAATGCTGTTTTACAAGTTAGGGTTGATTCCGAGTGGTGTTAATTAAAGGCATGGGAGCAGCTCATTCACTGTTATTGAATAAAAGAAAAGAGGATGTTTACAAAGATTTAAAGGAAGCCATAATTGGAAATTTGAAAGAGAAGGAAAATTGTCGATGAAGTGTCAATCAGCAATGGAATAGAAGAGAGAAAGGGGTTTGTTCCTTTTTCAAATGCTGTTTTCTGTGCATTTCTAGACACATTTGAGGTATTCTCAGCATTTGCTGATTTATGTCCAATCACCACCTTTTTGCTGTCAAGCTCTGCAACATCTGAGTTTATGCTCTGGTATTCTCACGGTTTTAGATTTCAACCCACATTCTTAAATCTCAGGAAAAGAAAATCAATTAATCATAAAATGGTTTGGCCTCTTTGAGTGTTATTGATAACCATGCTTGCACTTTTAGACTCAGATTGGTGATCTCATTTTTCATGGTTCTGGCTGCTAATCCATAAATTGTTTGCCCAAATGGATTACTTTAGCATCTTGTTAGGCAGCATTTAGCAGAATGCAACCACTGGAACTCTTTCCTCTTCAGCTCTTAAAACTGCTACATTATTGTAAGTGTTTTACACTATTCTCTTTCTAAATGAATTAGACTTGTATTCAAACGTGTTCTCCACATCACACTCCATACTGTTCAAAGTGGTAAAAGAATTCTAAAGAAACCCAGCCAGAATAACACAATGTGAAAATTTGAAATTGCAAATATTGGAAATACTCTGGTAATCTTGCAGATGAGTTTCACTGGTTTGTCTACTCAAACACTTAATGTCTTGGCTAGACTAATAGTCTGGATGAAGTTTTAATTTGTGAATTTACATAGCTTTGTACGATGTACCAAACTTAAAAATACCATTTACAAAGTTTAGTGGAGTCCAGCTAAGAGGTAAAGTACAAGACAGAGCACTTCCAAAGCACATGAACTATTTCTGAAGTGTAGTGACTTGCAGAACTTCAGCTAGTTTACATCTAGAAAAGACCCACATAGTTAAAATGAGATAAATGACCGTTGTGGATGAAAGACAAATTTTTTTAATGATCCATGATGTATGTCATTTGGTTTTCACGTTAGCTAAACAATCGACCATAACTCTGCTCTTTCAGTAGTACTATAGAGTATTTCATATTCTAATGAACAGATTAACAACACTTTAATTTAGTGTTGTACCAGAAATGCTGTGTTTCTGGCAGTGCAGAAGTCCTTCAGCAATCTGAAGTATTTGGTCTAGACTGTGTTCAAATCCTGAAGTGAGGTATCCATGATGTGAAGGTGCCGGTGTTGGACTAGGCAATTCACCTGATGAAGAAGTAGCACTCTGAAAGCTTGTGATTTCAAATAAACCTGTTGGAGTAAAACTGGGTGTCATGTGACTTTTGACCCTGAAGTAAGATATAAAAACTGAATCCTCTAAAGCATAAGTGTTACCAACAGAACCAAATTTATGCCAGACAAAACCTGTAAATTCTGGAAACTTTTAGGTTAATCTGCATCTGTGAAGAAAGTGTTTTAGTATTCTAACCTTTGCATCAGAACTGGAAAAGGTTAGAGATGTTACAGGTTTTAAGCCATTACAGGCGTGGGGTTCAAGGGAGAAGACAGGAGGGCACGTCCTTTGAATGGAAGGCAGCTGAATTAAAGCACAAGGGATGAAACTGGAACAAGTGATGAAACACAAGATTTGTCTTGTATGTAGCTGCCTTTAGATTACCCTTTTGTTTCCTCTTGACTTTCTTTAGCAATTTCAAATTCTGTAATACTTTGAGGTTTTATTTAACTCATTATCTTATTGCTGCATTGCCCTTTGTCAATTGCCACCTTCATGAGTAAAATTTAAATTCAATAAGCCAACTTGTTTGTACATTTCATCATATTTGATAAAACATGGAGTTTTACTGTTGTGCATAACACAATAAAATGAATCATCTCTCTCTTTTCCCCCCCCCCCCACCCTTTTTAAAATATACCTGGAATTTTTTCCTAATTACTGATTTGTTGTCTATTTTATGTCCCTAGTGCCCGAAGCGACGAAGCCAAGCCTAAGCCAGCCTCCAACTGCCACCCCAGTTGGCAGCGTTCCAACACCAGCCGCCAACGGTGGTAACAATGCCAAAAGGGCGGTGGCCACCAACGGCCAGCCACAGAACGCCGCCCGCTATCTGCCCCGTGAGGTGCCTCCTCGATTTCGCCAGCACGAGCACAAAGTGTTACTAAAACGTGGTCAGCCCCCTCCACCTTCTTGTGGGCTTCTTGGAGGTGGGGCGGGGCCTCCTGGGTTGCCAGGATCAAACCCTGGCGCTGCACAACCATTGACGCAACCCAACTGTCCATTGCAGCACGGCAGTACACCAGTGGGTAAGTAGAATTCTCTTTAAATGTTTTGTGGAGAAATCTAAAACAAAAACCTACGCTAATGGAAAAGATGAGTTTAGATTTGTTATTTGCTAGTTTTACATTTGCAAAATGACCACTATTGTCTTGTAAGACACTGTGTGCAGCCTCTCTTCTTTTTGAATTCTATGAGGCGGCTCGTGTTGTTTTGCGAGTATGATCGTAGGATGAGAGGGGGCAATTTAAATACTGAATTAAAAGAACAATACAAAAATTCAGTTTCCTCATCTGATGGAATTGCAACTTCTGCAGCAGGGGGTGGAAAGTCTAGGTCATATTTACACATCTTGTGACATTGCAAGAAACAATGTATACACTTGTCTTGCAGATTTATTCTCTCCAAAAGGTAGGGAGGTGCCCTCACTTGTAGATGGATCAAGAACTGGCTGGGTAACAGGCGACCGTAGTAGTGGAAGGGAGTTTCTCAAAGTGGAGACCTGTGAACAGTGGTATTCCACAGGGATCCGTGCAGGGACCACTGTTGTTTGTGCTGTCCATAAATTATTTGGAGGAAGGTATAGGTAGTCTGATTAGTAAGTTTGTAGATGACACTAAGATTGGTGGAGTAGCAGATAGTGAAGGGGACTGTCGGAGAATACAGCAGAATATATATAGATTGGAGAGTTGGGCAGAGAAATGGCAGATGGAGTTCTGTCCGGGCAAATGCGAGGTGATACATTTTGGAAGATACAATTCAAGAGCGAACTATACAGTGAATGGAAAAGTTCGGGGGGAAATTGATGTACAGAGATATCTGGGTGTTCAGGTCCATTGTTCCCTGAAGGTGGCAATGCAGGTCAATAGAGTGGTCAAGAAGGCGTATGGCATGTTTTCCTTCATCAGACGGGGTATTGAGTACAAGAATGGGCTGGTCATGTTACAGTTGTATAAGACTTTGGTTTGGCCACATTTGGAATACTGCGTACAGTTCTGGTCACCACATTACCAGAAGGATGCGGATGCTTTGGAGAGGGTTCAGAAGATGTTGCCTGGTATGGAGGGCACTAAATATGAAGACCGGTTGAGTAGATTAGGATTATTTTCATTAAAAGGATGGAGGTTGAGGGGGGACCTGATGGGAGTCTACAAAATCATGAGCGGTATAGACAGGGTGGATAGCAAGAAGCTTTTTCCCCAGAGTGGGGGAACTCAATTACTATGGGTCATCAGTTCAAAGTGAGAAGAAAAGGTTAAGGGGAGATTTGCATGGAAAGCTCTTTCAGCAGAGGGTGGTGGGTGCCTGGAACACGTTGCCAGCGGAGGTGGTAGAGGCAGGCACAATAGCATCATTTTAAGATGTGCCTAGACAGATACATGAATGGGCAGGGAGCAGAGGGATACAGATCCTTAGAAAATAGGCAACAGGTTTCGTGCAAGGAAGCTGGACCCTATCTTTAGCTAATGTTCATTCTCCAGCAAAGGCGACTGAATAGTAGCAAAGAACCTTAAGTTAGATAGTAATTATGAGTGGGAAACTTAAAATGTTTTTTTGCTTTTGTGTACATTTTGAGATCATTTGTAGCAGCACCCATCTTGCTACAACCGCTGGCCTTGTCTATGAGCAGAGTGCTATGGCCTAGCTAATGGCCATTTAGTCTCCATGACTCTCCGCAGCTGCAGACCATGTTCTTTGCCTTTTTCACCCATTGGGGTAATTTGCACTTTTTCAAACTAGTGAGTTTTTTTTGGAAAACTGAAATATTTCATATCACTGCTTTTTGAATTTTTAAATTGTCTTGATGTGGTTGTTGCTGTTTGCTCATCGCTAATTACCCTGGAACGGAGTTGTTCACTAGGCCATTTCAGAGGGCAGTTAAGAATCAGATCCAGGCCAGGTCGAGGAGGAACAAGTATATTTCCCTATAGGACATTAGCGAACTACAGGGGTTTTTACAACATTGATTGTTTCATGGTCACCATTACCAAGATTAGCTTTCAATTTCCAAATTGGTTAATTGACATTAGCCTAGGTCACAGCAAGTGGAATTTAGTGAGTTAGTATACCAGCGATATTAATGCTCTGGTACCATTTTCTCTTTAAACACCTGGAGAAAATTGTATATTTTACTATTGCCCACCATCTTTACATTACCAACAGGTAAAATATTAGATGTTGTTTGAATGTCAGTGAGAAATGAGTTTGAAAATCCCTCCAAACAGCCTCAAGCCCCTCAGCCTTTCCTCGTAAGACCTTCCCTTCATACCAAGCAACATCCTAGTAAATTTCCTCTGAACCCTTTCCAAAGCTTCCGCATCTTATCTATAATATGGTGACCAGAACTGTATGCGATACTCCAAATGTGGCCGCACCAGAGTTTTGTCCATCTGCAGCATGACTGCATGGTTCCAAAGTTCAATCCCTCTATCAATAAAAGCCTACACACCGTGTGCCGCTTTAACCATATCAACATGGCTGGCAGCTTTCATAGATCAGTGTACCTGGATACAGATCTCTCTGCTCATCTACACTACCAAGGATCTTCCCCATAGCCCAGTAGTCTGCACTCCTGTTGCTCCTTCCAAAGTGAATCACCTCACCCTTTTCTGCATTAAACTGCAATTGCCACCTCTCAGCCCAGCTCTGCAGATTATCGACCTCCCTCTGTAACCTACAACATCCTTCGTCACAATCCACGACTCTACAGACCATAGTGTCATCCGCAAATTTACTAACTCATCCTTCTATGCCCTCATTCAGGTCATTTGTATAAATAGTAAATAACAGTGGACACAAAATATAGTTCCTTGTGGTGCCCCACTAATAAATTAACTCGAAACATATAAGATAATCACAGGGTTAGATAGGGTGGACAGTGAGAGCCTTTTTCCTCGGGTGGTGATGGCTGGAATGAGGGGACATAGCTTTAAATTGAGGGGTGATATAGGACAGATGTCTGAGGTAGTTTCTTCACTCGGATTAGTAGGGATATGGAACGCACTGCCTGCAACAGTAGTAGACTCGCCAACTTTTAGGGCATTTAAATGGTCATTGGATAAACATATGGACGAAAATGGAATAGTGTAGGCTAGATGGGTTTCAGATTGGTTCCACAGGTCGGTGCAAAATTGTGGGCCAAAGGGCCTGTACTACATTGTTATGTTCTATATTCAAATATAAACTTGAAGTTTTAAAATTTCCCCTTAAGTGGATCTCTAATCATAATTTGCTTCTTTTTACAGACGCTAACCCTGGGGGTGCTGGTTCAAATTATGCAAATTCTGCTTGGGGTTCTGGATCGTCCAGCACTGACCTCAACCACGGCTGGGATAAGTTAATCGTAGACGGGTCTGATATGGAGGCTTGGCCTTGCATCACAGGCAGGGACTCTGAGTCAGCTTCGGAACACGTAGACAACGAAGGTGCCTCAAACTTTGGCTCCGAGAAGAGCCTGCCACCAGGAAGTGGCGCTGCCAGGAGCTGCAAAGGAGCTGCAAACCAGTTCGCTGCTGGGAGCGGAAAGAATGAATGTAAATTGGGGGCCTGGAACATGGGCCTCGTGCCTAAACCCAGTCACGCATCTTCCATCTCTTCGGAGAGCAAAGACGGACTTAACAATTGGAAAAACTTGAGCAACCCTGATGGAGCTGGCCTTGGGTTGACTTTGAACCCAAATATCAACCCATCAGCCTGGCCAGTGTTGGGTCAGGAGGGCAATTCTGGAAAAGGGACTTTGGAGACTGATGTTTCAAGCTCCAGTGCACAACTCAGTGCAGTAGGTCAAAGCCCTAGGGATCAGGATGGTACTTCTGCAAGCGCCTGGGCAAATAAGTCAAAAACGGAAAATGCGGGTGTTACATGGAATGCTTCTGTTGGAGAACAGCCTCAAGCTCTTAACACTGATGGACCAAATAATGGCGACACTAACTCTTTGAATGCAAACTCACAGAGCACCGGGAACCCTTTGCAAAATAAGGGAGTGTCTGATACAACAGGAAATGGGACCTGGAACATGCCCATGGGAATGGGTTTGGGAAACCCCTTGGTATTGAATCAATCTGTGAGCACTGAAGCCTCATCCGAAGGCAGTATTAGAGGAACTATGGAGGGACGGGGAACTGGGGGATCTTGGAATACAGTTTGGGGATCTTCTGGAACTGATTCAATTTCTGGACAAAATGGTACAGGAGCTGATGGCAATAGTGGACGCAACAGTGATGATACAGCAAAGGCTGGCTCTGGTTTGAAACAGTTACTGGTGAATAGATCAAGAACTGAATCATGGGATAGTAATAGTGGATCTTGGGACTCTGAGGCACAAGACCCCAACAAAGCAAAAAATTGGGGCAAAGGGAACAGAACAGCATCAGGTGGTGCTCAGGGCTTGTGGGGGCAACAGCCAGGGACTGATAATCGCTCAGAAGGGGAGTGGAGTGGCACTCCTAATGAACAGAATTGTGGCACAGGCGGTTGGGACAATCATAGGGTAAATCCCCTCCCAGAAAACCAAGGAGAGAATTCCCAAAATTCCAACTGGGTGAAGGCCTCTAGTTCCACTGGGAGTGATTCTGGTAGTCGAAGCAACAACAAAAGGGGGGGCTCAGAAAACCACCCAGGAGGACGGCGCTTAAACAAGACTGATCCCCTTGACCAGGAGGAGGTAATACAGTCTGTGATAAGTAGGTCTGATCTGGATCCTAGAGTGTTATCAAATACTGGGTGGGGCCAAACTCAGATTAAACAGAACACAGTCTGGGATGTGCAGGAGTCACCAAGGAATGAGAGGCGCACTGACAGAGGAACAGAAGGGTGGGAGAGCACCACCACTCAGAGCACTAACTCAGGGGGCTGGGGTGAAGCATCCAGTCAGAGCAGTCACTGCAACTCTGGGTGGGGAGATGCTCCACAGTCTTCAAACATGGAGTCTGATAGTCCAAGTGGATGGGTGGACCCAAAAAATAGTCAAAGTTGGGGAGGTGGAACACCAGAAGAGAAAGCACCATCATGGAATGATGCGCCTAGGATCAAGGAACCTGGTTGGGGTGCAAGACAGCAACCAACCCAAGGTTGGTCTCCCAACAATGGTTGGGGTGACGGAAGTGGACAACCAGCTGAACAACCAAAAGCAGGTGGATGGGACAGTTCAAACTCCAGGTGGGGCGATAGTGGACGTGGTGAAGTAGGATCTTGGGGTGGTGGTAACTCTAATTCAAACCAGAGAAGTGGGTGGGAGGATCCAACACGACACCAGGGATGGGGTGAGCCATCAAAAACAGCTGCCAGTAATTGGAATAAACAACAAGATGTCTCTGGCTCTTGGGGCACAAACTCTGCAGGGAGTCGGCAATCAGGACCTGGCTGGGGCTCAGCCTCCGTGCCACCTGCACCCATCCCAGTTGTGCCAAAGGAGGAAGAACCTACTGGATGGGAAGAACCTTCACCACAGTCCATCTCCCGAAAAATGGAGATCGATGATGGCACCTCAGCCTGGGGTGATCCCAACAGCTACAACTATAAGAATGTGAATTTGTGGGACAAGAACTCTCAAAGTGAGAGCTCTGGAAGTGGACCGGCGCCACGGGAGCAGAATGCAGCCAATGTGGTTACAGGGCGAGGTTCCACATCAAGTTCTGGTAAGATGCTCTATTATTTGTCCATTGTACAGTTATAGGAGTATGTACAGACGTAAAAAATGTTACTTTGTATCATCAGATTACTAAGTTGTACAGTTTCTGTTTATTTAGATTAATTGATTTGACAAAGGTTTGGAAGCTTGATCAGAAATTCTATGTCTGATCTTAATTACTCTCTTTGGAAAGTTCATGCATGTGTAGACTACAGAGAGGAAGCAGATCAGCATTAGCTGGAGTGCACATTGTGGGTGAATAACCTGCTCGTACTTGCTATCAGATTTGCAAGTAGTGTGATTATGTGGATGTGGTACAGAAGAATTGCCTGCAACTGTAGGATCAGTCCAGAGGAGAGAGAAAGCATAACCCATCTTTTAAATTTTACCATTTTTTTGCTTCATAAATTACATTTTTAAATACTTACTCATGATGACTGAGGAATGGGAAGATACTGCGGTACTAAACTTAACTTCCCATTCAAAACCACCATTATCCAGAGGATTGGGAAGCTTACAAGGACCAACAGAGGGCAACAAAAAAAGGGAGAAGATTAAATGAGGGTAAGCTAGCCAGCAATATAAAGGAAGGCTCTAAGAGATAAGGGCAGAAAAGAGGCAAAAGTGGACATTGGGCTGTTGAAAAATGACACTGAAGACGTAGTAGTGGGGAACATGGCTGAGGACATGAATGATTACTTCGTCTCAATCTTCATGGTGGAAGACATGAGTAATATCCCAAAAATTCAAGGGAGTGAGGGGGCAGAGCTGAGAATACTGGTCATCATCAAGGAGAAAGTACTAGAAAAATTGGCCTGAAGATGGATAAATTGCCTGGACCAGATGGACTACACCCCAGAGTTCAAAGTGAGATAGCTGAAGAGAGTGGAGGCGTTAGTGGTGATCTTTCAGGAATCACTAGAATCAGGGAGGGTCCCAGAGGACTGGAAAATCACTAATATGACACGCCTGTTTAAAAAGGGAGTAAGGCAAAAGATGAAAAATTACCGACTGATCAGCCTAACCTCTGTCATGGTAAGATCCTGGAATTTATTGTGAAGAATGAGACTTCTGAATACTTCGAAGTATATGGTAAAATAGGGCAAAGTCAGCATGATTTCATCAAGGGAGGTCATGTGTCTGCTAGAATCCTTTGAACAGGTTAGACTAAAGAGAACCAATGGATGTTATCTACCTGGACTTAAAGATGGCGTTTTGATAAGGTACTGCACAGGAGGCTACTGAGTAAGATAAGGGCCCATGGTATTAGAGGCAAGGTGCTAGCATGGATAGTCTGGCGGAAAGTAGAGAGTGGGGATAAAAGTGTCCTTCTCAGGATGGCAGCCAGTGACAAGTGGTGTTCTGTAAGGCTCAGTATTGGACTCACAACTTTTCACTTTATACATTTAATGATCTGGATGAGGGAACTGAGGGCATTCTGGCTAAGTTTGCGGATGATACAAAGATAGGTAGAGGAGCAGGTAGCATTTGAGGCTGCAAAACAATTTGGACAGGTAAGGAGGGTGGGCAAAGAAGTGGCAGATGGAGTACAATGTGGTAAAATGTGAGATCATACACTCTGGTAGGAAGAACAGAAGCATGGACTATTTTCTAAATGGGGAGAAAATTCAGAAGTCTGAAGTGTAAAGACACTTGGGAGTTCTAGTCCAAGATTCTCTCAAGGAAAACTTGTAGGTTGAATCAGTAGTTACAAAGGCAAATTCAATGGTGGCATCTATTTTGAGAGGACTCAAATATAAAAGAAGGGATGTACTTCTGAGGGTCTATAAAGGCTCTGGTCAGACTACATTTGGAATATTGTGTGTGGGTTTGGACCCCATATCTCAGGAAGGATGTACTGGCCTTGGAGCATGTTCAGGGGAGATTCATGAGAACGGTCCCAGAAATGAAAAGCTTAACATATGAGGAACGCTTGCGTACTCTAGGTTTAAACTCAATGGAGCTTTAGAAGGATGAGGGCAGACCTAATTGAAACATACAGAATAATAAATGGCCTGGCTAGAGTAGGTGTTGGGAAGGTGTTTCCATTGGTAGGAGAGACTAGGACCCGAGAGGGTAAAGGAAGAGCTTTTAGAATAGAGATGAGGAGAAATGTCTTCAGCCAGAGAGTGGTGAATCTATGGAATTCATTGCCACAGAAAGGTTTGGAGGCCAGGTCATTGAGTATATTTTAAGACCGAGATTCTTGAGTATCAAG
This sequence comes from Chiloscyllium punctatum, assembly GCF_047496795.1. Lineage (NCBI taxonomy): Eukaryota > Metazoa > Chordata > Chondrichthyes > Orectolobiformes > Hemiscylliidae > Chiloscyllium > Chiloscyllium punctatum. The sequence goes on along the minus strand of NC_092756.1, from coordinate 98,337,684 downwards.
GGTTACAGGGAGAAAGTGGGAGAATGGGGTTGAGAAACTTGTCAACCATGATTGAATAGCAGAGCAGATTTGATGGGCTAAATGGCCTAATTTCTGCTTATTTCTCATAGTCCTATCTATTTGGGCTTCAGTGTGATGGATCTTGAGGTCCTTTGCACTATGAGTCATTTATATCCAGGATCGCCCCCAGGTGCCAAAGTAGTTGGTGTGAAATCAATGCTATTTGAACCAGGCAAATTCTCTGTTTGAACCATGCCTTGTTCTGAGTTGATGAATTTTTCCCAGTGCAGTAGCTGCTGAATGTGATTTGGCTGTGTCCTTGGACCACTGAAGAGAGAATTTGTCACTATAATCCATGACCTCCACCTGGGAATGCCTTGAGAAGGAATTGTATTTCAGAAAACTAGTCGCTTATTATCTGGTGTGAAGGATAGCCAGTTTGGTCTGCGTCTCCCAAAAACTTTTAAGAGAAGAACATTAATTTGGTCTTATGGGCCCTCTGTTCAAGCATTTGTTGATGCCAGTGAAGAAATAATGCAGGAAAGCAAATAGAAATGCTGAAGATTCCAGAGTTATCAACCCAGGTCAATTACTTTTTGTCAAATTTCCCCTAATTTGGAGCCTGCACCTAACTAACTAATTTAGGTACCCAGTGACATCGTACATATCCCCACGGATAATGGTGTAAGATTTCAGAACGTTGATTGGCTTTACAAGCTCTCACTTTCATCTGATTAATTACATGACCCAGCTAATCATTCCTGCACTTTATCAACTCAGACCATTCAATCTGTTGCCTCTGTCTTTTTCTTCTTCAGTTGCCATCTTAAAATAATCTTCCATCTTTTCATAAAGAGGCCAACAAAATAGACTCTCTACTTCTTTGACAGCTGTTACATATATCTACTAGTGATAGGGCTGCTGTCCTAATTTTGACAGTCAAAATTTGTCGTATGGGGATCAGAGAAAACGCATGTCCCCTGTGAGTAATGCACTCTTCCATATTCAGTCCCTTTTTGAATTGAGTTGCTGCCCAACAAGATGTTGGCAGCAGACGCAGACTGATGGCAGGAAGTCCAAGTTGCTGTCCAAACACAGACAGAGGTATCTTTGTGTTCTACAGACTTCACTCCTTTTGCTAGGAGAGGAATCTCTGGATTCTTTACGGAGGTTGTGGTTTTACATTATTTATAACAACCAGCAGTCTTCAGTCAAAATGTATATCTTCCATAAATAGTTTTTAATTAAAATTTTTAATTTCATTCAAGCCAGTTTTATTTGACAATTTGCTCAGTTTGAGCAAAGCTCTATCAAACTATTTCTGATGTCTTTGGTTTATGAAAACTGTAATCTTTAGTAACAGAGCTTGCTGTCTTAGTTGTAGTCATCTGATATTCTTTATGTTGCTTATAACTTTTGAGGTTCAAAGCCACCAAAATAAAGGGTGGTGGATTTGTTTATTAAGATCCTGTCATTTAACATGTTTGTCTGCCATACCAATGCTGACCATTGCAAAACTGAACCTTTTTGTTGTCTTTATTGGTGCACGCGGCCATGGGTATTGGGTTCCTGAATATTGGCATTCTGCAGCAATCCGAGCCCAGTTATAATGAGAGTTGCAAATAAGCCTCTGCCATGCATGATCTTCCTATTGCTTCCTCTCTAGTAGTCTCTCCTCCTCTCCAGATGCCACATAGTCTTGAATGTAGCATTATAGACACTCACCATCCCTGTTGTTCTCATTGATTCTCCCTCAGCTTGAGGATAATGTCTCTGCAGGGTTGAGAGAATCAGTCACCTGATTACTGTCCAGTTTGTCAAAGTTTTTTTTTCAGACATCTTCTGAATAAAAGTGCTTACCATCATATATATGGTAGCTTGTGCAAGCGTCTATTCCTCAGTTAATGAGCCTGAATTTATCAATTGGGCATTGCAGTGAAGACACCACTTGCTTCTGCCTGATCTTCGTACACTTTACCAGCAGATTCATCAAGCCAATGAACTAGAGCAAGAAACTGGACAAATTATGAAAACTTTTTTCATTCTTAAAAATGGTATCATCAAATAAATGAAGCTGAAGTTCAAAACTCTTAAAATTCAGTCCAATAATCATGAACAAAATGATATATTTTTTAAAAAGATCACTGTTTCCTAATGACATCTGCAATAGCTGTCCAACTTGAAAAGTTAAATCATTTGCGAGTGAAATGTGATTGGTGAGAATAAATAACTCAATTGTCATCAGCTTCAAAGTTCATGAAGTTTCATAGTTTAGCATAGAGCTGAACTTTAAGATCCGATAATACTGGTTGAATTGTCTCTGCCTGAGGTAGTTGGCCATGATTTGGAGACTCCGGCATTGGACTTGGGTGTACAAAGTTAAAAGTCACGCAATACCAGGTTATAGTCCATCAGGTTTATTTGGAAGCACTAGCTTTCAGAGCACTGCTCCTTCAGGTGATTGTGTGAAGAAGCAGCGCTCTGAAAGCTAGTGTTTACAAATAAACCTGTTGGACTATAACCTGGTGTTGTGAGATGTTTAACTTTGAGGTAGTTGGTGGCTTTCTTCCTAATTTCTTGAGGTCAAATCTGCAGCACCAACTAAACCTTAGGTTTTCACATGCAACACAATATTGCCAATGCTGGAAATTAGAAATGTGAACATAAACTGTTGGAAATTTAGACAGCATCTAGAGAGAGAAGCAAAATTACTCTTTTAGTTCAATGACCTTCTGTCAGAACCTGAAAACATTTCAGATCATAATTTTCGATACTTAGAGGCAGTTAAGATGAAGGGAAAGAGAAAAATAACAGGTGGTCCGATAGGTTCGAAGACTACTAGAATGATTAAATTATGTATGATAATATGACGCAACTGAAGGAAATGTACATAGGAATGACAACAATAATGAGACACAAATCTTGTTTGCTTGCTTTCACACCTTTTCAGATAAGGGATGCTGATGACTTTTTGTCATGTTGGCTGATTGGAGTTACTGAAAGATATAAGAATATGGAGTTAAGTTTGCATCTGTGCATCTCCGCTAACTAATGCAGAACACTTCACTCAAAGGCAGTGTGTGTGCATATTAATACATTTTTTGACCAATTTCACTTGTACTTCCCACCCAGCATCCTTGACATGGTTGTCAATTCACGTAAAATATTCACAAATATTTGGTGCTGGAGGATTTTTCTCCTCACTCTGTTTCATGCTTGGTGCAAGTGTGGAGGCATGAGGGAGCAAGAGAAAACCTGCAGTCACTTCAGAATGGGCAAAAACCCCTTAAATGACAAAAGATTTTAAGCTGACTAGAGGACAAATACCAAGGAACACCTGTGAGCAATTGAAAACCTTTTCATTGAACTAATGATTTGCCAATCTTAAACTGTCTTTTAAGTTGGTTCTTGAAGATTCCAAACACTGCTGTTTCTGGAGCAGAGACTCTTCATTTTAAAGATACTAGATCAGGGTTGCATTGGACATGGTTTGTTATTCCGTAACATTGAATTGTCTTATCAAAGCAGCACCATGTTGGCTGACCACTAAGTAAACCATTTTACAGACACTGCCCGGAACCATTAAATTATTTAGAGTCCATTGGAGAGGATGCAAAGTTAGATTTCAAGACAGATTATAGTTGTGTTGTACATTTCTTCCTTTTGGTAGAGTTTGGATAGGGTATTTGTCACATGGTAGCAGGATTTTCCATGAAAAAGTGATGATGTCTTGTTCCTCATGGAGTGCACTAGTTATCTATTGGATGTAAAATACCATTTATCATCTGACTGTGACATTGGAAGATTAGAGCCAAGTCATATTTACTTCATGTGCATGAGGCACTCATTTAAAGTAGCAGAAACCATTTATGTAAAATAGTCAAAGAAACTCTGTTTTTCAAATCCAGCAATACCTAGTCAAATTTTATCACTTGCAATAAAGGTAATTTTGATCAATTAAAATATTTTCAAAGCATGACTTTCAAACTGGAGATTTCTAGAATCTCTCCGCTTTCAGAAAGCATGAGGTTACCTTCCTATCCATTTATATTGATATACATAAATGGATTCCTGAAGAAGGACTTATGCCCGAAATGTCGATTCTCCTGTTCCTTGGATGCTGCCTGACCTGCTGCGCTTTTCCAGCAACACATTTTTCAGCTCCGATCTCCAGCATCTGCAGTCCTCACTTTCTCCTATCCATTTATATTGTCTTGGTCATTATTCAGTGGGTTTCAGAATCGAACTGACAGCTCATTTTGAATGAGTAAGCTAATTATGTCACTGAGGCTAGGAATTTCTGATAACCTATTCCTTTCTTGAAAATAAAAGTACTAAATTTAAAGTACTGACTTAATATTTTAAAAGCATGTTTTCCTAGTTGACTTTTTTAAAAGAAGATTTTAAGTAGTTCATCGTGCAGCTGAGCAAGTTCTTTTCTTTTCTCTCATTTTTCCTTTCTTCCTCCTCATTTTTTTTGTCATCAGCTGAACTCAGCTCAGACCATTAGCCACCCTACTCTGCACCTGTTATTCATCACTTTGAATGGCTAACTGACCAGAGTTGTATTTCTATAGTAGATTTTGAGGCTTTTATTCCACTTGATTTGGGCAAATCCATGCTGAAATAATCTTTTCTTCAGGTTCAAAAGCTATGCAAGATGGATGGGGTGGTGGTGATCGACCTACTGTGGCAAGTACCCGCCCCCCAAGCTGGGAAGAAGAAGAAGATGGTTCAATTGGCCTGTGGAATAGTGCTGGAACTCAGGAGAGTAGTTCACCCTACAACTCAACTAACTGGACCTCGAGTGGAAAGAAAATTCATAAGGTAGGCATGGCAAAATTTTAGTAAACTTCAGAAGATAGTGAGTTACCTTTCTCCAGCTTCCAGGAAACTTGTTCAAGTCCAATGTCTGGATGAAGGCCGAGCTGACTTCTTGTCATTTTCTGACATGGCAATTTGTTGTGTGGGTATTTCTGCAGTTTCAGGTATGGTATAGCTTAACAGGTGCAAAGTTGCCAAATGTCTGTTTGATAGGATCTGAATTTTTACCTAGCAAAAATAGTCATGCAGACAAAAAAATACTGGAGCAATTTTGGAGGCACACCAGCTCAGTCTGTATCTGCAAGAGAAACGTTGGTTAGCATTTCAAGTATGGACCCGTCAGAACTCCCAGCATCTCACTTGAAATCATGTTGCTTTCTTCTTCATACATTGACCTATTTTGCATTTCAGTGCTCGCAGTTGTTCACTTGCATATCTAGAAAACTGACCTGGTACAGTGTTTTTTGAGGGCAAGGATTCTGAATGAACCTTGGGATAAATCATCAGAAGAATTTGTAACTGAACTGTCTAGGAAATTACACAATGTTGCCTAAAGACGAGTACCACCTGAATGGAAGCATTTGCTGACTAGAATCAGCACTTTTCAGAAGGTACAGTTCCAACAGAATACAACAAGTTAGTCATGGTCCCTATGGGGAATTCTAGTTATGAGCAATTGTTTCTTGTGCATGCTTGTAATATATAGAAGTTATTTGCTCCTTTTGTTTTGTAAAATTTTGAATGCATGCAATGTATTGTTATACACTTTATTTTAATTAAATGCTAGCAGCAATGTGAATGTACCTGGCTTTCCTGAACATTTTGAATCTTTATCAGAAATTGAAGCAGCACAGATTTTTATGATAACCAATTTGTAAGGATTACTTACATAGATGTTCTCATTTGAACAGTCTTTCCCTCCCCGTATGCCACTGACTCCGTATTGTTTTAAATTGGTGTGACTAGTTCACTCCAGAAGTACTTGTAAACTGTGGCAATTACGGTTTCAGCAAGATTTCTGTAGACCTCCTACCACTTTAAGCTAGGAAGGAAATAGATGAATTGCCATCATGGTTTTCACTTGAGACCTGTTGTTGTGAGTGTGCAGCCCAAACCAGTGAACTTGACAGTTTCCTCTCTGGCAAGAAGAGTGCTCCTTTTGGATTGTTTTTAAACAAAGAGTAGTGGGTTGTAAGTATTTTTAAACAATGTGTTCAGACATGTTATGTCACACCTCCAGAATGGATGAGTCTTGAACCTAGACCTTTTAGCCCGGAGGTTTTGACACTACCACTGTACCTCAACAGCCCCCTCAGTTGTGGGTTGTAAGCACATTAAATTGATTTGTCTGTCTCACTTAGGAATCACTGAATACTAGGAATGACATACTGTTATAGTAAACATAAGAAATAGCATCATAGGTAGGACAGCATGCCCTCTTTCCTAAACTGACTCAATGAAATAACTAAACATCTACAACAACTTCATATCCTTCCTTATCCATTTCCGTTGATTCCCTCAGTGAAGCAAAATCTCTTTGTCTCAACAACACATCCAAACACCGTTCTCTCGTGTAGAGAAATTCCTTATCTCAGTCTTGAATGATGAACCACTTATTCAATTATAAACCTTATTTCTAGTTTCTCCACTTAGAATATGCCTCCCAGCAAACACCTTTAAAAGTTTTTTACAACTATTAATTAGATCATCCCAGGTTCTCATGTCATTTAGTATAAGTTTTCGTGAGAATAGGTCTGAAGAATATTGTTGAAACAGCATGGAGTATTTTACTCCTACATATTACCAGTACCACCAGCTCCTAGTATTGCAGCTGCTTTTATCTTCCATGGTGTATTTAAATAGGCTCTTAGTGATTGTTTGTTTGGTAATACTTGATGAGGCAATTTTGCTGAAACCATTTCATAATCAAAAGGTGTGGTGCTGGAAAAACACAGGTCAGGCGGCATCTGAGGAGCTGACAAATCGACTTTTCAGGCATAAGGAAAGTTGGGGGGGGTTGGAAAAGGAGGGTGGAAGTGGGCTGGGGGGAAGGTAGCTGGGAACGTGATAGATGGAAATGGGAGAAGATGGTGATAGGTTGGAGGGAAGGGTGAAGGGGATAAGTGGGAAGGAGGATGGACAGGAGGACAGTTCAAGAGTTGGAGGGTTGGATCTGGAATGGGGTGTGGGGAGGGGAAATGAAGAAACTGGTGAAATCTGTGTTGATGCTGTGTTTTTGGAGGGTCCCAAGGTGTTCTTTCTCCAGGTGTCAGGTGGCTTGGATTTGACTGTGGAGGCAGCCCAGGACTTGCATGTCCTTGGGATAGTCAGGCACAGGGCTGTGAGGCTATTTGGTGTGGGTCTCCCAGAGACGTTACCTGAAACGTTCCGCGAGTTGGCATCCTGTCTCCCCAATGTAGAGGAGACCATATCAAGAGCAATGGACACAGTACATGGGGTTACTCTTGTTTACCCTTTTGCTGTTTGTCATTCAGTTTTAGTGGTATTAAATGGCACATTGTGGGTATCACAGTTGGTCAAGGAAAATGCTTGCATGCTGGGGGCTACACAACATCTGTTCTAAAATGTTGTAGAGTCATACAGCACAGAAACGGACCCTTCGGTCCAACCAGTCCATGCCGAACATACTCGCAAACTAAACTAGTCCTACCTGCCAGCTGTTGGACCCATATCCCTCAAAACCTGTCCTATTCATGTACTTATCCAAATGTCTTTTAAATGTTGTAATCATACCCACATCCACCACTTCCTCAGGATGTTCGTTTCACATGCAAACCACCTTTTTTGCAAAAAATCTGCCTCATGTTGTTTTAAAATCTTTCTCCCCATAACCTTTAAAAATGTGTCCCTGGTCATGAAATCCCCCATCCTCGGGAAAAGATCACTGCCATTAACACTCTCTCTGTATCCTGCATTATATTATAAACTTCCATTTGGTTGCCTGTCAACCTCCTACACACCAGTGAGAAAAGTCCCAGCCTAACCAACCTTTCTTTGTAACTCAAACTCTTAATTCCTGGCAACATTCTGCTAAATCTGTTTTGAACCCTCTCCAGTTTTATAGTATCTTCCCAGAACTGGGTGACCAGAACTGGACCCAGATCTATCTTTAGCTTAAAAAAGGGGTATGATCCAGTCCTTTGTGACTGTCTTCACATTTTAAAGATGCAATTTGCATACCAGAAAGAAAGAGTAATCTCGCTGCTAATGAGACAAAGTAAATTGAGGTAATTAGCATCAGAAGACAAAATGTACTCGAAGACCCTTAAACTGTGGAACAGTTCCAGGGATTAAAAGTTATAACATCCCTGAAATGGAAATGTGGAACAAGACAGCTTTTAACATAAAGTACTGAATTTGTTTCTGCAAAGACAGGTCAAGTTCACATGGCATGGAATTGAGTATGGATCCTAGGATATGGTGAGAATATCAAATGGAGTGTTGAATGTCCAGAACACAACTCTAATGGTGGGTCAATAGTAGTATCTCAGTTTGAATCGACAGGGAATAAGGAATAGCCTGATGAAGGAACTGTGGCAGTTTGTTGGTTTAGGATACGTCAGACACAAAAAGAAAAAGAAATGAAGATGAACACAGTTAAAGAAAAAAGGCAAGTGGAAAGTCTAACTTGATAGATCAGAACTACTTCAGTGTGGGCATTCCTGAGCATAGCCTCAGAAATAAGAATCCCAATCCTTCCTTTTGGGAACTATGCTTGGATTTATTGTCATTCTCTAGCCATTTGAGTGTGCAGCATATTCTGTCACCATGTACAAGAGTTTACAACAAGTCATGGCTATTTTTGGTGAGGCTACAAATGTTAACTGCTGATTTTCTGTATATACTTGAATGTCTGCCGAATCCTAATGAGCTAAACAGTGATAGATTGTTTATACTAGTTGGCACAGATTAAACACAGACACAGAATAATTAAAAGGGAAATTTTGAGTGATGTATATTTTAAGTTTGTAAGATCATGGTGAAAGCACTCAAATAACTATTGAAGTTGAATCTGTTTAAAATGGAATACTTTGAAGAAGATAATTTTGTGGGGAAGGCGGAACAAGTAGGAGCATGGGATTAGCTGCATACCTGGCTGGCAGGGAAAACCTTGATTGATTAAATTGATTGATTAAATTATGTTTTGATAACTGGATGATTACAGTCTAATTGCAAATTGATTGTGATGAAAAATAGGGGAGCATTTGTACAAATGTACAGTGTCACCTAATAGAGCATTTGATAATGCTAGTTCATGGAAGTATTTTTCCCATTTGTAGGTTTTGTAGTGACTTTTTTCTTTCTGGTGAAAAAAGGAAACTTTAAAAAACAAAATTAACAAATCATGAAGTCAATTTTTTTCATAATTTAATCCATGAAATTAAGCAGAAGATCTGACTTTGCAGTGTTGATTTATGCTATCCAGTGGAATGGGGTGGTGAGGCTATGGTTTACATAGGTTCAAATCAGCTGGATGGGTTGGTAATGAAATATACATAGATTTCTTTTAAATCATGTGAAGAAAGTTTAGTAAATGTTGGAATGTTTAGCATGTCCGTCAGCATCTAAATAGGAAAGGCCATTCAGCATTTTCGCCACCATGAAGTGTAATCTGAATCTCTCCTTCAGGGCTCCATGAAAGGTGGAAACAATGACACATGGATAAACCCTCTCTCTACGCAATTTTCCAAAATGGGATTACTGGTAAGAACAGCTTTGCTAATCGTGCTGGAGAATCCATTTACCTGAATTGTTACTTAAATTTATCACATTAAGCCTGCTGCTGACTAACCTAAGCCTTGTGACAGAAAGGTGTACTCTGACATTACAAGCAAAGCACATGTTAGTCATGTAATGAAATACAATACAAGGGTAGGCCCCTCAGCCCTTTGAGCACATTCCATCATTCAGTAGATTATGACTGAGCTGACTTTTAATTCCAATTCTATATTTCTGCATAGTCCCTATGAATCCATCTACCTCTGCCTTAAGAAAAATGAAAGATTTTGCATCTGCTACCTTTTGAGAAAGGGAAATCTAAAGACATTGTTCTTTGAGAGAATAAAATGCTTCCTCATCTGTTTTAATTAAGTGCCCCCTTATTTTTAAACTCACCCTTAGTTCTAGAATGTCCCACAAGAGGAAACTTGTTTTCAACATTCTCCTGATCAGATTCCTTCAGGATCTTGTGTGTTTCAACTAAATCACCCCTGACTCTTCTAAACTCCAGAGGATACAGACCTAGACTGTCCAGTATTCCTCGTAAAATAATCTGCTCATTTCGGGAATTAGTCCAGTAAACCTTCTCTGAACTGCTCCCAAAGCATTAACATCCTTTCATAAGTACAGTGATTGGTGCCATCCAAAATGATCCAGATGATCTCACCATTATAAATGAGCTATCAGTGATCCATTTAGAAGTGACTGAGAATGCATTTCTCTTTTATTTCGTTTTGCAAAAATTTAAGACATGTTGATAATGTAAACTATTCTTAGTCGGATATATTTTTCAATACTAGCAATATATAGTAGAAGTTAGAGTTAGAAATTAGTCTTTATTATTGTCACCACCAACATTAGACCTATACCCTCCAGAATCTTATCCTGGTGGTATACATCACAAAATGATCAATTGGGTATATGTAGAAATAATCAGTAATTGTGCAGTTTAAAAATAAACAAAATGAGTGAATTGATGGTGAAGGTTTTCATTGTAGTTAATTTAATTGTTATATACCGCTGTCATGTTTTGTGTCACAAGACTGAGTAATGAGGTAAGTGTAACATTGATTGTAGTATGGTCTGCAGTTTTGTGTGCTGTTTCATGTTCTTGAGTTGAAGTTCACAGGCTGCAACATGTTACTGGGTGGTATTTATTTCTTAAATCTCGAGACAATCATTTTGTTATCTTTAAAAATAAAGTTAATTGCAATATGTAATCTTACTACTTTGCTTTAGTGATTCCTGAAGAACAATAATAAAATGGCAGTATTAACTTTGGAGGTGGATTATTTATAATGTAAAACTAACTTTTGGAAGATATTTATTTGTAGCGGTTAGTTATAACTTTCAGCATTTGAGTTCAGTGGGTTGAGAGGGTTGTAATTGAGAACAAAAGCACTGAGGACCTAAGTCACTGGGAGAGAATTTCAGCTGGAGATTACTGTGTATTTAGAAGTAGCTATACACTACTGTGGGGAGGGAAACCTGAGAAGTGGTGAACATAAAACCATTGTGGTGTCTGCAGTTTTTATTTTATCTGTCCTGAATTTTAATACATAATTTTGTTGAAGTTGCTTTTTCTTGTTAAAATGCAGCTTGGCTTGTTCCTAGTATAGTAATTTGTGGGAGAATGCTGCATTTGACTGATGTACCAAAACCTTTAAAGTAACGAAGCTGGGAAAATAACTTGTCAGTGACTAGAATTTGTCGAGAGAAATCTGCTTTTGGGTTACTTTTAAAAACAAAAGAGAGTGCATGGGTTTGGAGGTGCTTATGTTGTAATTAAAAGAAATAAAGTAATGACCTGGCACCGCCAAACTCATTTTAATAGTTTATTCTTTTAATTGTTATTTCAAGTTATGTTTCATTCACAGAGGGAGCCTTCAGAAGATGGTGTTGGTAACAAAATGGACTTAGCTGTTGGTGAGTGCTAAACAGAATGAAGTTGGATTATTTTGGGCAGTTGATGTGCTTTAAAATTGCTTCTTTTAGAAAACTTTCCTTTTATTCTAATAGTGATTTAAGGTGCTGAGGTTGGGAAACGATGCCGATGCCTGCCTTCCTCCTTGAAAGATTTTTTTTCCACCATTTTTGACTCATTTGATGCCACTCAATAATACAATACATCGATCTTTTCCCTGCAGATGAGATGTCAACATTCAATTCTATGACATTTCTGTAGATTGCTTGTGTTATGAATATTTTTGTCATAAAAAGTATAGAATCTCATTCTGTTTTTTTAACACTTCCTCTTCCCTCCCATTTCCACACGTATCCAGTTTCCAGCAGGGGTCATGGGAATGGCTATTGGGATGGATTTTGCTTAATCAGCCCAAAGTATTTCTGTTAAAACACCTGCAACCATCCATTCTGGCACACAGCTTGAAAAGGTGCTAAAGAGTTTCTAGTCATGTTGTATAACATATATCATTAACCAGAAGCTAGCAGTGAGCTCTCCTTTTTGATAGTTCCTTTTACCTGCTCTGCAACACCATGTGGATTAATAGCGACTGTCTCGATTTACATACAGGTAGTTCTTCTATAACGTGATTGTGTTCTTGTGTAACCCCGAATGAAAGAAAACTCACACTTTAGAAAGTGTTGGCGATGCAATCATGTTATGGCCAAAGCTTTTTTAAAGATTTGTACTTTAGAAAGTGTACCCAATTTGTCAATTGCATTACAACGATTTTTGCGTTGACTAAACTCCCGTGATAGCAGAATGGCTTGTATATGCGCACAGAAAAACACTTGTTTACTCTTGCTTCTGACTGAGAGGAAGTGGGTTGGTGACCATCATTTAAAACCTGTCTTTTGTCCTTCAAGTTGGTCTATCTGACAAAAAGCTGGAATCTGACAAACGGGGAATGAACATGGATTACAATGGAATGATGAGGAAGGATCGATCAGGATTCCGGCCACCAAATTCCAAAGACTCTCCCACTGCAGACAGTGGACCCTATTTTGAGAAGGTGAGGGCTGTGCTGCTTGGTTGTCATCTATTTAGTCATACACATCCATAGAGTACCTTACTTCTTTCTGAAATATCCTAAAAGTTTTCTTTGAAATGTATTGACTGTCTAATATAGTTAAAGGAGCAGCCATATTATACACAGTAATGATTATCAGAGGCTGCAGTGAATAGAAGTCAACATAATCTATTTCTAATAAAAAGGGACACATACGCAGAAATAATCAGGTCAGACAGCATCTGTGGAGTGAGTACCAATCTTAGCTGTAATAGGCTGTAAGCAAGAATGGAGCCAACACAGTGTCTGAATGGGAGGGGAGGCGGTGTCATAAAAGAGCGATTTGTGGTAGGTTAGAAGGCAGAAGAGAATAAATGACACAAGTGGACACCACCACCTTGCCATTCACCATCCTGTCTTGAAAATGTACCACCATTCTTTTAGTGTCACTGGGCTAAAGTCCTGGAGCTCTGTCCTGACCAACATTATTGATTTGCACCTACATTTTAATGGGTTGCAGTGCTTCAATAATGCAGCTTATCACCACCTTCTCAAGGGCAACTAAGGATGGACAATAAATGCTGGCCCAATCAGTGAAGTCGACATCACGCCAAATTTTCAAAAAAGCAGAAGTTGTTGATAAGATGGATGTCTGAAATATACTGGAATAGACAGCCAGTCAATAATTTGTTTTCCCTTCTATTATTTTTTTTCTCTAGTAGTTGTTGAGAGAGGGGAAGTATTGACCAGAAAAACAGAACAACACCACTGCTGTTCAGATCATTCTGCAGGATCTTTAATATTTACCTGAACCCTACTGGAACAGAGAGAAAAACAGATCGCATTAAATGGGAAGCAACTTTGCAGTGCAGCATCTCAATTAGGACTTTAATGTAGTTTATCGCTTTAGTCCATAGGTCTCTTGGTTCAGAGGCAGGCAAATACTGAGCCAAATCGATAGAATTTCTTTTTGTACCATTTAATGTGACATTATTTTTAATTTTAGACCATGTCATTTCCAAATCAGTTTCTGCAAATTTTGTTGTAAATTCTGTCCAAAGATGGAGAATCTGGATTTTTTTTTTCCCAGTTTCTCATCACCTCTTTCCCCTCTTTCTCTTCTTAAGATTGAATTCATGATCTGATCAGTTCTAACCAAACAAATCTGAATGTTCCCCTACCAGCACTTTTCTAAATATTGCAAACAGATTGCACAAATTAGTAAGATTATCAGATAAGGTTTTTTATCATTTAGGTTTAACTCTGACCCTAACTGAGTTTTGGTAAATGGTGGCAAATTCAGACAGTATTGAATTCTGTTGGTGTAAATACTTTGAGTAAGCTATGACTGTTAAGCATGTGATAATTGTGTAAGTGTATGATTCTTTATAACCCGTCTGCTAAATATTAGTTGATTCATTGCTCATCTGTAACATTAGAGCTCTGAGTTTATGTGCATGACATATTGGAAAGGTTCATTTGTGTAATTTTGGATTCTTGTTGTAATGAGGAAAATTGATCCAGAATTCTTGAACACTACATGATTTCTGTACCGAGTTGATGATATACATAAAAGTTTGACGTAAAAGGCACTACTTGTATGTGTGTGACGCCTAACTGCTTTCTCTTCTCATTTTTGATATTTCTTCTTGTCCTTCCCTCAACTCATCTTTGTGCTGTTTTCTTGTCTGTTTTTCCCTTCCTTTCCTCCCCAACTGCATGCTGATTGGCTAACCCTCCTTCAGCTGACTTTGCCTTTCTCCAATCAAGATGGGTGCCTGTCTGATGAGGCACCTAACTCGCCCTTCTCCCCTCCTCCGAGCTGCAAGCTGTCTCCCTCGGGCACTGCTCTACCCACCGCCAGCCTCGGCTGCATCGGCTCTGGTCTTAACATGCAAAATATAAACGCTAGACACGTAAGGGTTGCATTCTGAATGTGTCTTCCAACTGCAATATTGTGGCATTGTGCAATCAGTTCCATTCTAAGCAAGCAAATCTAAGTGTCTTTTCCTGGCTGCATGTTGCTATCTATTGCAAAAGTGATGCACTAATGAGTAAGGTTATTGATAATTTATGTAGCATTTTAAACCTTCACCTCTTCGACCCCTTTTCCACAAGTTAGACTCTGGTTTGATGTCACTGTCTCTCTTTCTTCTCTGAACCAGTTCTGGAGTTCCTATGTTAGAGCAGTATCAATCACGATAGGCAGATAAAGGTTGAAGTCAACTACTTGATCACTAATTAGAAGAAAAAACCTTAAACATTTACAACAAACACATTTAGTTATGCTGTCAGACAGTGCTCTACAGACTTGTACTGTGCCATTAAATATTGTCCAGTGACTAGATTTACTGTTTATAGGGCTAGCAGAATTGAATTTTCCTTATTGCAATAATGCAAAGGTTTAAATCTGTGCATTTCTTTCAGGGCTGAATATCATTCTAATTTTCCATTGATCTTCATACACCAGTTTTGTTAGGCTTATAGTGGGAATGAGAAATTTCTCTTGAAGTAAATTTACCCCTTGCGTTTCCTCATTCCCCTAGATGGAGGTTCACTGTTGTAAACTGTTAGAAACACTCTAGCAAGGTGGCAGTCCTGAGACTTGTATTCTTCTCAACTGTTTAATAGCTCATTCCCGTTACTGCAGCAGAGATGCTTTTACTGAGGTGACCATAAAGTTAAATGATGGATTTGTAGAATTTTCATTCCACTTATGCCATGGATAAAAATCTAGCAGTCTGGTATTGACTCTTATCCTCAAAGCTTATCTTGGGGGATGAAACACTTTTTTTTTTATAGTTCTTTCGTAGGGTGGTGGTGCCTCTATTCTGGCAGCACACCGACTGATCAGTAGAGAATACGGGCTAGTGTGTTCAGCCAAAGAAGGTTCTGGCTTTTTACTGAATCTTTGCACGTGAGAGGGTCAACAGTAGGGGAACATGTCTGTCATTTTGGCACTCGCCTGCCAAGTCCTCAGATGGAACACACTGCTAGTCCACTGTAGAACGGATCCACCGTTGCAAAAGAGGTGAAAAAGCCAATGCAGAATGGTGAATAATGCATGGTAGGTGCAGGCAGCTTTCAAAGCTGAATCGCTTGTAGAATTTAGGAATCAACTAGACAAGTACTTTGTAGACAAATACAAACCACATAAGCTAATTAGATAGTCCAGTTTGGAACTAGGCAGGTATAATGGACCAAATGGCCATTTGTATATCCAACTGTAGTGTCTGTGACCCATATTTGATAAGTGGAGGTTTGCTGTAAAAACACATTTCCTTTAGTTCTTTAACTACCTTTTTGTGATACAGGCTGTTCCTCTGTTGTCTAGTAGAATAATATAAACAGTGGGCGAGTATCAAAATAAAAACTGAATTTAGAGACCAGTTGCAAAGATTGCAGTAATGACTACGTCCTGTGATGACTTCCTTCCTGATTCATTGAATTCGTTAAGTGATAAATGAAAGCAATCACTGGAATAAAATTTAATTACTTTGCTGTTTTTTCTCTATCTCTCTCACTCGCATAGAATGGCAATCATGGTTTATTTGGCGGTAGCACAGCACAATCTAGGAGTGTGCATACACCTCAAGTGCAACCCATGAATTCATCCCAGCCTAACCTTCGGGCTCAAGTGCCTCCACAATTCCTACCCCCTCCTCAGGTATGTAACCAACGCTTATGTCTGAGCTCATAGTATTTTCTGTATCTGCTCTTGTGGTATTTTTGTTTAGGTGATAGTGTGTGAGGGGGGAGATGGGGTTTGAGTTTCAAGAGACTATATCAGCTTTTGAATAAAGATTCCAATCCAACCCAGGTGAATGGCCTATACTTCACAATGGATACTTGTTTGAATCATTGGGTTACTGTAACTGGAAATAATTTTGTTACTTAATCATTTGTTGAATGAGAATTGCTGATCAGGCTATAATTTTTGCCTATCCCATCTCCAGCACTGGCATCTCTCAATTATTAATACACATTCTTTACCATCGAGTTTAGAATGTGGTCCTTGCTTCAGCAGAGGGCATTAATAGCTTCACTTCTGAGAAGCATCGAAAAATGTTGGTGAAATCAAGATTAGAAAATTGCAATGGCGCTAACTGCTTTTTAATATGCCAATTTGTAGGTTCCTGCCTCCATGTTGAAGCATACTGCTCCGAATGGTGCCCTGAACCCAGCCCTATTTAGCCTTGGTCCTCAATTATCCCCTCAACAAATAGCTATGCTCAGTCAACTCCCTCAACTCCCACAACTCCAATTGGTAAGTAACGTTCTTCCAGCATGATGTTGCAGTGTCAATTAGTTTTGTTGATTCAGTTCAGTCTCAGTGTGACTTAGCCTGTTAATGCAGAACAATTGCAATGCTGATGGACATTCTGAAGGGTGGAAGTTCTCCTATGATTGCAGCATGTTGTTAAAGTTGTGCACAGCACATCTGTATTTCAGTTCATGGCTTCGTGTAATTGAGTTTTCTGCTTTGGGTAAAGCAATTGTTACTTTATTGAAAGTGTCTCCACTTTTGCCCATATCTAGTAGTGTCAAAAATGTCTAAAGCGTGGCAAGTTACTGTGAAGCATGGTAGATGCAGGAGTGGTTAACTTCATGGCCAAATAGCCCTGCTTCATTAAATCTTGCAAGAGGCAATTTATTCCATACAACTTTAATCCTGAGTTGGACCTTGATGAGAATACAAAGTAAACTTAATTGCTTAGAGAATCTGGCCTTTACTCTGACTTGTTGCCCATTTCACATTATCATCTTGTCCATCTACACAGGCTTATCAGCTCTTGATTCAGCAACAACAGCAGCAAGTGCTGCAGAACCAACGAAAGCTCTCCGCTGCTGTCCGACAACAGCAAGAGCAGCAGGTATGAATGATGCTTAAAATTAGGAATCTGTGACATGCTGACATTCTTACTGTTCTGTTTTATTTATAAAAGTAGTTTAGAAAATGACATTAATGCTTGTTTCATTACTGGAGATTTTTAAATTTATCTCCCTTTATTGATACTTACTGTCACTGCTTTTGAGCGTAGAGTGCTGAATGGTCAAATCCACAAATAACACTGGTATTACTTCTGCTCTTTGGTTGAGCCTTGGAGTGACCGTATTCAGCTGGATTTGTTAGAACCTGTTGAATTTTTTTACCCATGAATGCAGTTACCACATACTGTTGTGGATGCCTGTTGATTCCACTCTGGATTGTTTCACAAGCTTGCTGAAAAATGTTAAAACTCAGAAAGGAAGCGACCTAGCTTGATACCTGGCTGGCTCCAATGTTAGCTCCTGTGCCCTCTTTTTAACTTAATAAATCTGAGTGGACAATTATCAGTAATTTAGTTAATTTTCTAAGAATGAGCTAAAGTAGTCGCAGTTCAACTTAATTTGGTAATTTATTTACTATTTTCAAAATATATAAAAGTGAAATAATGATTTAGATGTGCACACTGGTGAAAACCAAACAACACTTATTGGATACATGTAAATCTGAGTAATTGTCCTGTTGTGGTGATTCAGGTCAGGTGGTCACTTGGCAAAATGAAAGGAATTGCAAATGCAAAATATCAAAATTCACCTACTCTTTCCTTCATTGGTCTTATTTGCCCCAGTGTTTGGTATTGCACAGCAATGTGATGAAGTTTCACCACCCACATCGATTTCCAGCCTAATTCGTACATTCCTTGGTGTACACAACAGACAGACTTGCGGCACAGAAAGGCAGGATGAACAGCAGAGCGAATCAACTGCATTTCCCTTTATACATCTACCTGGATGCAGAACAACTTCAGGCGAGGGGATTGAGGCTGGTATCAGCAGCCCTGCCCCCAGGCACACTCATATACATTTGTCCTTCTGCATTACAGTGTGTTTGATAACCCTTCAAATTTATCACTGACCCTCCTCTTCGTGAAAATCCTGTTACTTTGTCAAATCCTCAAGGAATAGCAGGCTGAATGCATTCAGCTCACTGACAATTAATTGGAGACAGTTTAAAAGGTTTAAATACTGATCTCACATGTTGTAATTCCTTTGCTTGCTCTGGGCTATTCATGGTGAAGTCTAACAGGGAATTTAATTTGTAGTTTTGCAGGAAGAATCTGATAGGAAATTCAGATAGGAAAGACAGGAAGAAAAGTGCAAACAAAAATGGAAGGTCATGGCTACTGATGTCAATATAGAAGAGTTAATATGGAAGAATATTAAGAAAAAGAAGTGCTTTATCTGAATTCATGTAGCATTTGCAATAAAGATTAATATCACAAATGGAAATACATAAGAAATAGGAGCAGCACTCGACCCTCTGCTTTTGTGTCCACTCCACCATTTGGTGTGATCATATTTGATCTTCTGTTTCAGTACTGTTTCACTACACTACCCTTGTATTGCTTGATGTTTTTAATAAGTGGAAATTTAATTTGTATATCGGGGGAACAGTGAAATGGAAACTTTCTTAAAATTTGTTTAAGGGATATGGCTGGGGCAGCATTTATTGTGCAGCTGCACTTGTCCTGGAGAAAGTGCCTATGAGCTTTTGCCTTGAACCATTGCAGTTCACTTGGTGTAGGTAAACCCACTATGCTGGTAAAAACAATGACTGCAGATGCTGGAAACCAGATTCTGGATTAGTGGTGCTGGAAGAGCACAGCAGTTCAGGCGGCATCCAAGGAGCTTCGAAATCGACGTTTTGGGCAAAAGCCCTTCATCAGGAATAAAGGCAGTGAGCCTGAAGCGTGGAGAGATAAGCTAGAGGAGGGTGGAGGTGGGGAGAAAGTAGCATAGAGTACAAATTGTACTCTATGCTACTTTCTCCCCACCCCCACCCTCCTCTAGCTTATCTCTTCAGGCTCACTGCCTTTATTCCTGATGAAGGGCTTTTGCCCAAAACGTCGATTTCGAAGCTCCTTGGATGCCGCCTGAACTGCTGTGCTCTTCCAGCACCACTAATCCAAAACCCACTATGCTGTTAGGAAGGGAATTCCAGGATTTTGTACCAGCGACCCTGAAGGTACCTCAACATATCTCCAAGCTTACAATCTGATGATGCAGAGTTTTTAAATAGGTGTTAATATATGAAAAGTTATTTATACAGATTTTAAAACTAGTTTATAAAATGCTCACCTTTCTTTCCCTCCTTCCCTTATTCTGAAGATGCCCTTGCCTAATTGAACATTCATCTAATGGGAGTTTGTAGAGTGAGCATCAACAGGAGGTTTGACAGTTTTGTGGGAACAGTGAGGGAAAGAAGGGGAATAACCTTCCCTAGGTAAGAGGCCCAAAACTGTTCACTATTATAGCTGTTAGCCAACTAGTGCCTTGTATTGGTTGAGCAAAACTTTCCTACTCTTGTACTCCATTCCCTTTGAAATAGAGACCAAGATTTCCAGTTGCCTTTCACATTACCTGTTGCATTTGGATGATAGCTTTTTGTGATTCATGGATGAGAACTCCCACATCCATCTTCCATAGTTTTTTGCAGTCTTTCTTTAATTAAATTGTATTCAACTCCTAAGTTCTTCCTGCCAAGGTGCAAAACCTCACAATTCCTTATTGTATTCCAGCTACCCAGTTTTTGACTGCTCACTTGTCCATTTTCCCTTTGCGTACTTTGTGTCATCTTCACCACTTGTCTTCCCACCTATTTTTGTGTTGACCACAAACTTGGCTAACAGTACATGGACTTTCCTTGTCCAATTCATTACATATTGTAAATAATTGTGACCCCAGCACTGATCCCTGTGGTATGCCAATATAGGTGCCATCTTGAAACCTTTTCCCAACTCTTGTCTTCCATTCAGTTATTAAAACATCTGACATTCAAGAATGGAGTGTGGGGAACACGCCAGGTTACTCAGATTGAAGTGCTCAAATTACCTGTAACACTCTCTTGTGTGGTATTCTTTTTTCAGCTTGCCCGTATTGTAAGTGCTCTGCAGCAGCAGCAGCAACAGCAACAACACCGACATAACACCCCTGGGATGAAACACTCACCGTCGCACCCTGGCATACCCAAGCAGCACCTGGATAACGTTGTGCCTAATTCTCTTCCCTCTGGCCTTCCAGACTACCAGACCAAAGGACCGCTTCAGCCGGGTTACCCAATGGGTGAGTCTTATCAGATTGTCTTGGTTTTTTCAAATTTATTCTGAACGCAAACCATTTGTATAGCCCACGGATTTTGGGTGAACAGAACCAAAATGTCTTTTGACTTGCAGGTCTGGGTTCGAATATGAACGTAAACCAATTAGACGTCAACAGTATTGTAGGAATGAAGGAACCTCAGTCCCAGCAATCTCGGCTTAAGCAATGGACAACTATGGAGGGTCTTTCACCTGCCACTCCACCACCCGATCACAACCCCCTCAAAAACGGTAACTATCCAAAACCAGCATGGGGCTTTAATGCACTGAAAACAGGTGGCATCTTCCACATTCTTCCTTTCTTCAATCTGTTTTGAATGAAGACTCTGCTTTTAGTAACAGTTACATTTTAATTTTCCTTTTGTTTCTTTTATTTTGCCTTTTAATTCTCAAATTGCTACTTGGTCAGTGTTATTCATATTATCTTTTCTTTCAAATGCTCTAAACCTCAGTATTTGTCAACAACATTTAGGAACTAGTTAACTTCAGGTTTCCAAGTTGCAATGGTTGTGTGTGTTTTTGATGGGTATCAGGATATTTGATTAGAATGTGCCTCGGAATCAGTTGAGACAAGGTGAACGAGTTGCGTCTTGGGGACTTCTGGGAGTAGGAGAAAATGCTTCATCGCAAATAGGAAGATGTCTGGCGGATTCTGTTTTAGACTTGTGAATTTGAGCAGTGTCAGACACAATTGTTAAATGTCTAACTTGTACCTTATCAAATTATAATACTTCTCATTGTATTGTAGGGATTTGTTCAGCTTTGTCATGTCTTGCCTTGACCATTTCAGATATATGCTTACACTAGCGGTTCACTTGTGCTCTGATCACCCAGCTAAATAATGTGTATATTGCTCTTGTACCTTTTTTTTTTTGCAGGTGCTATTTCGAGCAGCATGGCACCACCAAAGTCTCGAGATAGTTTGCCCTATTATGAAATGATAGCCGGTGACTCTTTGGCCAGTCATTCGGGTCCTGCAAGTGATAACTGGTCCACCCCTAAGCTCTCAAATGGTTCCAGCAGCTCCAGTTGGCCTCCAGGTCAGAACTACTTTATGTACTGATTTGAAAAAAAAGTTTGGTTTTAGTTGAAGAATGGTGTTTCTAAACAACATGAACTGAATTCAGTGCTTGCCCTGTCTGGATTCCTCAGCGCTCTCAAAAGAAATCAATTCTAGGGGAACAGCTCCTGAAGCTAAAATGTGACAGATGTATGAGAAATCAGGCACCTCAATCAAATGCAGTGCTCCTTCAGAACTAGAGTATTAGCCTGAGTAAGAGTTATTATGAGGATCCACAAGTCAATATAGGGGTGAGATCCTGAAAGCAAATTTTAGAGAACTAGAAAAGAGATTTTAAAAAGGACTTCAAAGGCTTTAATCTCAGGATTAATCCCAGTGCCACATGGCTCGTGAGTACAGAAATAGGATGGTAGAGTAAGTGAATATATGGCTGGTGCAAAAGGGAAGGTTTTGGATTTCTGAGGCATTGGGAATGGTTTTGGGTAGGTATGGACCTGTACTAGGAAGATTGAATTAAGCTGTGGCAGAACTGAGGCCAATACCTTCATGGGGAGATTTGCTAAGTGATTCTGGAAATGGTTTACACTGGTTTTGCAGGAAGATAAGAACCTGACAGGAAATTCAGGTAGGAAAGACAGGAAGGAAAGTGCAAACAAAAATGGAAAGTCATGGCTACAAATGTCAATATGGGAAAGAGTTAATATTGAAAAATGTTAAGGTAAAAATAAAGGTGCTTTATCTGAATGCATGCAGCATTTGCAATAAAGATTAATAGCACAAATGGAAATACATAAGCAATAGGAGCAGGAGTAGACCCTCAGCTTTTGTGTCCACTCCACCATTCACTGTGATCATGTCTGCTCTTCTATTTCAGTACTGTTTGACTACACTACCCTTGTATTGCTTGATGTTTTTAATATGTGGAAATCTATCAATCTGTATTGAATATGCTGAACCACTGACACTCCACGGCCCCCTGGGATAGAGGATTCCAAGGACTTGCCACTGAGTGAAGGAGTTCCTTCTCATCTGAGCCCTAAATGATTTTTTTTCCTTTATTCTAAATTTTGCCAAGGTGTATCTCCTGGTTTTAGATCACCCAGCAAGGGCAAATATCCTTCCTGCATCCAACCTGTGATGCCTTTAAGAATTTTGAATGTTTGATTGTGATCACCCCATATTCTTCTAAACCCTAGAACCTCGGTCCAGCCTATTTAATCTTCCCTCATAAGACAGACAATCAGTCCATCCCAGGACTTTGTTCCTGTATGGCAAATATGCCTCTCCATAGATGAGCCCAATTGTGCACATGGAACGCTAAGTGTGGTCTCACTGGTGCTCTGTTAACTTTTGGTGAGTTTCAAAGGTGGATTCCCAAGACACATCAACACGTCCCAGTATTTTGGTCCACCTACCAAAGCAGTTAACCTCCCGTTTCTCCACACTGAATCCCATCCATCAAAATTTGCCCATTCATTTAGTCCCTCCAAATTCCCCATATGAGCATTTACATCTTCCCCTCAACTCCAGCCAGTTTTGTTATCTCCCAACTTGGAAATGTTGCATTTAATCACATCATCCAAATCATCGATACGGATCATGAATAGCTGTGATTTAAGCACTGATCCTTGCAGTGCCCTACTAATCACAGCCTGCCAACCTGTAAGTGACTCATTTATTCCTAATCTATTTTGTGTCTGTTACTAGTTCTCAATCCATACCATTGTATTCCTTCTCCTGTGAAAGAAGCCCATGTTCTGTAATTTTGTTTACTAATGTGTTGAATTACATCAGACGCTTTCTGAAAATCTAAATATATCGAGCAGCTTCAGCTTATCTCCTATGCTCATTATATCCTCAAAAACAAACTCTCAGATGTTGGTTAAATGGGATAAGCCTTTCTTACTTTATAAATAGACATGGTGTGATCTGATTGGCCTTAGAGTTGTGGCTACAGAGTGACTAAAGCTGGAAGTTGAATATTTTAGAGTATATGATGAAGGTTGGGGGAATGGACTTGGGATAGTTCTGTTACTGAAGGATAAGGTCAATATATTTAGTTTTGGAAGATCTTTAATTGAAAGATCAGGATGTAGAATCATATTGGTTCCCCTATAGGGATAGTTGTTTATGGGACACCAAAACGAAGTAGTAATGTTGAGCATGGTATAAGTCAGGAAATTTTGAGGTGCACAAGGGTATTAAGTAATCAGGGTAATTCAATCAGCATATGGATAGGATGAACCTAATTAACACTAATATCTAGAGGATAAATACATGGAATATATAAATAAATTGAGAAACCAGTTAGAGAATGGTTATTTTAACTCTAGTATTGTGCAGCGGGGAAAGGGCGTTTTGGTAATCTCATCGCAAATTCTATCAACCACCTCAAGGCAAAGTTTGGAGTGTGATGGAGTGTTTTCTACTTAACTGGATGAGGTGCAGCTCCAATAACATTCAGGAAGCTGATACCATTTAGAACAATGTCTGCTTGATTGACATGGCATTGACAAACATTTGCTGCCTCCACCACTGACTCTTAGTTGTGGCAAAACCTACGATTTATAGGTGCACTGCAGAAATTCAGCAAGGCTCTTGAGACAGTATTTTCCAAACCCACAATTCCTACAACCTAGAGAGGCAACAGGTACTTGGGAACACCACCCTGCCCGCAAGAGCCCCTCTAAACCATTCAATATCCTGATCTGGAACAAAATCACCATTCCTTCAGTGTCTGAATCAAAACCCTGGCAGTCCCTCTCTGAGCATTGTGGATGGCAAGCAGAATGCAAAGTTCAAGAAGACAGCACACCACCACCTTCACCAGAGCAATTAGGGATGGGCAATGAAATGCTGTCCAGTCAGTGAGCCTGTCATCCCCATGAGCTAATATAGTTGCCAAAACGTAATAAGCCTGAGGATTGGGAGTATTATAGAAATATGCACAGGAAATCCAAAACAAATAAAGGAAAGTTAGAATATGAAAATAAACTATTGAGAAACATATAAAAGCTTCAACAGACATTTTTAAGAACATGAAAAGGAAAGGATTAGGAAAGGAAAATATAAACCGTTACAGGCAGAGAAGGGAATGGCAGAACTAAACAGTCTCTATGGAAGAAGATAGAAAAATCCTCCCAGAAATATTAGAAAACAAAATTATTAACATGAACAAAGAACTAAAATAAATTACCATTATTTTTATTTTGAAAGATAATAGAGAAATTAACTAGCCTGAAAGTTGTTAAATCCCCTGGGCCTGATGATTTCAATCTCAGACTATTGAAAGAATTGGCTGTAGAGACAGTGGATTCCATTGGTGGTCACCTTGCAAATTTCTGCAACAGTTCGAACATGTTAGAAGATATCAGTATATGAGAAAGGAGAGAGAAATAAAGTTAGAAACTACAAATCTATTGTCTACAGTAGTAGTAAGGCAAGGTTGGATTCTGTTATAAAGGAAGTGATAATTCCTATTTTTCAAAAAAAAAGGTTTGGGTGTAACCAACATGCCATAGTTTGTGGGTGTGTTCACTGAGCTGGGAGATTAATGTGTGTCTTTATCTAGACACAGTACAGCAGTGCTTCACAGGAGGCTCCAAAGCACTAAAGATGTCATCGAGCCGGGACAAAATGTCTGCTCATCAACCTCCCAGCTCGGTGAACGTAACCACAATTACGGCATTTAGCACTCGAGCTACAAATCTTTACACAAACCCTAATCAACTTGAATTTATGAAGAGAAAATCATTTTGACAAGTCTGAGTTTTGTTTTTGAGGATGCACCTAACAGAATGAATAAGGGGAGCCAATGGATGTAGGATGTTTGGATTTGCAAAATGGTTCCAGTAAGCTCCCATACAAGAAGTTAGTAAACAAAATTAGAGCATCTGGCATGAGGGAGAATATACTGGCATGAATTGAAAATTGAATAAGAGATAGAAACCAAATCAGAATGAAGAGATCATTCTCTGGTTGGCAGGCTCTAACTTGGAGTAATTTGAGTCTTTTGTACAAGCCCCAGCTGTTTACAATCTAATATCTATGATCTGGCTGTGGGATTAAATGTAATATGTCCACATTCACTGATGACACAAACTTGAGGATGAATTGTGAAGAGGGTACAAATAAACTTGCAGGGAATTTAGACAGGTTGAGTGGGCATCAACATAGCAGATAGAAAGTAATATAGAAAATGTGGAAGTTTTTCGCAAATGCTGATCATTTCTTAAATGTTGAATGTGTGGGAAATGTTGATGTCTAAAGAACATCCTGTTGATAAGTCACTGAAAGTGAACTTGCAGATGCAGTAAGCAATTCGAAAGGCAAATGGTATTGGAACAGGATTTGAGTACAGGAGCAAAGTTGTCTGACTGGAACTTTGCAGCCTTGGTGAGACTGCACCCAGAGTATTGTGTTCTGCTCTAGTCTTGCCTAAGGAAGGATACATATACCACAAATGAATTGCAATGAAGTTTCACTGGATTAATTCCTGGATGTCAGGCTTGTCCTGTGAGTAAAGATTGAACGATTAGCCTGTGTTCTCCAGAGTTTAGAAGAATAAGCAGTGACTTCATTGAAACATATGCAATTCTTACAGGACTCGAGGGTAGATACAGAAAGGATATTTCTCCTGACTGGGTCATTTCAAAACAAGGTTTGGAATAAGAGAAATACCATTAAGACTGAAATGAGGAATCTCTTCACTAAGAGCAGTGAGTCTTTAAAATTCTTTGCCCCACATGGGAAGCCCTTCATTGAGTTGTCAAGAGACAGAGATTGGTAGACTTCTAGACATTTATCCCTAGATCCCTTGGATATGTTTCGTATAGGAAGGTGGTGTTAAATAGATGGTCAGTCTTGATTGGTTCCTCACGTGCTGCATCCAACTCATTGTGAGAAGTATAGTGATGTCAACTTGTTTTGGTTTCAGAATTCCGCCCTGGGGAGCCATGGAAGGGTTTTCAAAACATTGACCCTGAATCAGACCCGTATGCGACGCCAGCGAGCATGATAAACAGCTCTGCAGCACCCCCATCCCCGGACTCAGAACACCAACTTCTCAGGGACAGGAGCACAGGTATGTGGCTGACAGAAGATAAGTCAGTTTTGAATTTTTAGTTTTGCTTTATAATAATGGCTGGAAAACTGCTTTGGGATCTGGTAATCCTTGCATTGTCTCTCTTCATTCAATAATTCCTGTTTTGGGATACATTTTAGGATCTCTAGTGTAGGAATAATTGACTTAGTTGTCCCTTTTTACCAAGACTGCAGTATTTTTTCAACTTTCCACAGAGATTGGCAAGGGCACTTTCCATCTTGCATGGTATAACTTTGCATTCTTAGTGATAGCACAGAGATGATAACACTGAGCTTAAGTTGAAAGAGGCAATGAAGTGCCTTATAATTGTTCAAGCAAGCACCTGTGCTTGTGAGGACTCTAACATATGTTTGGTACTGGCAATAAATTACAGCTTTAATGTCATAGAGTCGTACAGCACAGAAACCGACCATGGTTTGCATAACTATTTATAACTTTGGTGCTGGTTGTTGTAGTTGTGGGTATTAGCTGAGCTGAGAAGTTGATTTTCAGATGTTTTGCCCCTATCTAGGTGACATCTTTGGTGCTTTGGAGTCTCCTGTGAAGCGCTGCTGTACTCTCTTCTGCTACAACCAGCTATCCTGAGTAGTCCCACACACACATGACAGAGACCACAAATTCAAAGGGGATAGCACAATGACCATAGGACAAGCTAAACTCAGGACAGCTGGAGAATTTCTAAAAGCATGGTAATCATCCACTGTCTCCATCCATGGACTCAGACCCAATATACCAACCACTACTACGCACAACAGCAACCAGAAGCAGCAGGAACAGAACCAAATAAATTCCAGAAGAGACAGTACAGCAGCGTTTCACTGGAGGCTCCAAACATTGAAATGTCACCCACACAGGACCAAGCATTTGCAAATCAACTTCCCAGCTCGGCGAACAAAACCACAACTATGATACAGAAAGAGACCCTGCAGTCCAACTTGTCCGTGCTGAACAGGTGCCTTTTAGATGTTCATTCCATACATGCACCAACCTCTGTGTAAAAGAAAAAGTTATCCCTCAGGTCCCTGTTTAAAGGTGAGAAGGAAAAGATTTAAACTTGTTCCCTCTAGTTTTGCCCCCGCCCAGAATAAACTTGGCAATTCACCCATTCATGGTTTTATAAACTTCTATAAGTTCACCCCTCAGCCTTATAATGTCTGACGTTTTAATAATTTCTTGCACTTTACAAAACCAGTACTATCATTAGCTGATTCTGATTTCTCCCTCCTTACATGTGATGTCGCATTGGGGAGAAATTTTATTTGGCAGTTTATTGGATTTAAGTGTATATGAGCTTGGAAGTATCTAAATTTAGTGGTTGATTCTATGACAAAGTATCTCATTGGTGGTTTTAAGTCCCATCTGGTGGAGTAGAAAAATAAGAATAGTCTGATGAAAGAATGATGTTGCTGGTCATCTTTCTTGGGTACGGCACAACACGTATCAAAGAGCAGCTGTTAATTCTGCATAATGATTGTAATTTGTGTGAAAGTAGTATATGAAATTTCTATACTGTCTCTGTTTGAAACTGTTGACCATTGAAGCAAAGCCCTGGTTGTTAGAAGCCTGTCTTTTTGTATTGCCATGGCAGAATTAAGCTGAGAGTTAAGATTGATCTCTGTCTTGTCTGTCACAGGGTCCAGTTCCTCCCTGAACACCTCGCTGCCTTCACCCGGTGCCTGGTCCTATAGTGCCTCAAACAGCTCCTACAGCACTGTACAGAGCACTTCAGGTAGGGGCGTGCATTAAATCATTCACTGCCTGAACTTTATTTTTTAGAGGGCACTGTGTACCTCCAATAACAGTTATGAGAACAAGACCAAGTTACTTACCTTTATCCATCTTGTGTAATGTGAAGCTTGCTGCAGATGGCTTTTCCTAAAAGGTAATTAAACGTGCATTTATCCAACACTTTTAAAATATCAAAACATGAAAAACATGATCAGTAAGGTTCTTAATCTAGTTTCTGACACAGATTTGAGCAATCTGAATAAGATCAACTAAGTAAATAGTATCTCCTTGGTTCAGCTACACAAAGATGAGTAGCAATTCTCCTATGATATTTTTTTTAAAAATGTCCACAACAGAACCCCACTGAATTCTTGAATTTCAATGATACTTCTAGGGGAGCCAAAGCATAGGGGAATTATCCATTGGAGTCTTAAATTTGCCAGTAATTCCCTCAGTCTGTTTCGTCAGGATTCTGCTTAATCCTGATAGTCAACTCTCATTTATGTTGCAGAAACAGCTATCTACTCATCAGATTATCAGGACCGATGTCCCTTTTAATCTTTCTGCCTATCTTCTCCCTTCCCATTTGTTCCTGTTTCATTCAACTACTTTGTCTTTCTTCAGCATTGCATAGCAATTTCTTAGTTTTACTGTGTCTTGGAAGGAAGTAGAAGCAGTGTCTTTGAACATTTCTTAAGATAGATTTAGATGCTGCTTAGGCAAGAGCACCAAATGTTAGCAAAGACATATCTAAATTCAAAACACAAACCAATTGCCCATAAACTTATTGAATCATGGAACAGACTTGAGGGGGTGGAATGGTTTACTTCTCCTGTTTTGGATGTTTGTACAATGTTTGGTTAGTTCACTTCTTCCTTGTCCTTCTACCTTGTCTGACCTAAAACTATAAGAAATAGGTGTGGAAGTAAGGCCATTCGGTCCATCGAGTCCACTCCACCATTCAATCATTACCGGGCATTTCAGCGCCACTTACCTGCACTCTCCCCGTATCCCTTAATTCCTTGCGAGATTAAGAATTTATCAATTTCTGCCTTGAAGGCATCTAAAGACCCTGCCTTCACTGTGCTCTGTGGCAATGAATTCCACAGGCCTGCCACACTCTGGCTGAAGGAATGTCTCCTCATTTATGTTCTAAATTGACCCCCTCTAATTCTAAGGCTGTGCTTAACAATTTCCCAGCGTCCACCCTTTCTAAGCCATACATCATCTTGTAAATTTTTATTCGATCTCCCCATAACCTTCTAAACTTTAACAAATACAATCTCGGGATACTCGGCCATTCATTGTATGTTAGGTCTACCATTCCAGGAATAATCCATGTGAATCTCTGCTGGACATGCTTCAGTGCCAGTATGTCCTTCCTGAGGTGCAGGGCCCAAAACTGGGCACAGTATTCTAAATGGGGTCTAACCAAAGCTTTATGAAGTCTCAGTAGCACACACTGCTTTTACGTTACAACACTCTTGAGCTAAATGACAATATTACATTTGCTTTCTTAACCACGGACTCCACCTGCAAGTCAACCTTTAAAAAATCCTGTACTAGCACTCCCAGATCCCTTTGCACTTAGGCTTTATGAATTTTTGTAATAGTCCATGCCAGTGTTCTTTCTTCCAAAGACTTGATTTTCACTCACCATCATGGCAAATTTTAGTAAATACATCATCAACTTTCTAAATTAGTTTCTAAATCACTTTGTTTGAAAGGGCCAAAATCAGGACTTTCTTTCTAGTACCTGAACCTTCAGTGAAAGTATTTTCAGTATTATGGAGTATTTCATGTGTTCAGAGATTCCATCATAACCCAGTCTCACCATTTCTTGTTCTTGTTTTGACTGGGTTTGATCCATGTTCCTGCAGCCAAGTTCAACGACTTCAAGTCAACGTGGTCTCCAGATCCAATCGGACATCCCAGGATGTGGAAGAATCAGATGTCATCTAAAAACACTAACCCACCAACCCGGCCACCACCTGGATTGACCAATCAGAAGCCCCCATCATCTCTTTGGGGTAGTGGTGCACCCCGTTTCAGCAGAGGGTGGGGTGTGCAGGACTCGCGATATGCCCTGAGTATGTACCCTGCTATATATGTATTTCATCTCATTCTGTCGTCTACCACCTCTTGCCCCCCTTTCTCCTCTCTCCCCCCCCCCCCCCCCCCCCCCCACCACACACGCAAATGCACGCGCACACTAACATCATACATATATATATATATATGATGTTAGCGATTATATAGCCATTAAGAGGAAATGTTAGACTTTGGATCAGTGAACTGATTATATTCCCTAAAAAAAAAACACACTCCTATAACACCACCATCTTGGCCCCAGTCCGTATGCGCCTTATGGTCAAAATGATGAGTGTATCTATGTTGAACCTTTAATGCAATATTTGAGGGAGTGGTGCATGACCAAAGGTGCTGTTATTTGGATCACATGTAAAACCCTCAGGTGGACTTAAAAGGTGATGTTGATAAAAAAGCAGAAGATTCCTAGGTCAACATTTCCAGAACAGATTTACTGCTTTGCTCTTTGATATCTGTGGTATATTGCCGCATTTGAATTGGCAGCTTCATTTCCACATGTAACAAAACTGCACTTTGGAAATAATTAGTTAGCTGGGAACCATTTTGGAACTGCATTTTAAAGGCTGAAGAGCACTTTGCAGTATGCTGAGGATGAGAAAATGTTACGGTTATGTTTTTTCTTATGTTTAGCATTAACTAATCGCAATCCTGATTTACGTCAATGTCCTTTGGCACTCTTTAATCTTGTTAATGCCTTTCAATCTGGGCTTTGGAATTCTGTGTCAAAGAAATTATGAGCTCCCATCAATCACTTGATAGGGTCATTGAGTGACTAGTTTTTTTTCTGAAAGAAAACAGCTTTTTGAAAACCCACTTAATTTTCTCCCTTTTCTCTTTAGGTTCAAACTGGGGTGATGGCAGTTCGGGTGGGTCTGTTCGGGTCAGCTCCTGGCTTGTTCTTCATAATCTCACTCCACAGGTACAGGAATTCTATAAAATGATTATTTATGAGAAGCATATCACAAAGGTACTTAAAATTCCTGCTGGGTTTGCAGTTCTGTCAGGATTTGGGCAAAATATAATAGTTACCATCCCGTTTGATTGTAAAGAAATGCATTTTCAATAAATGGACAAGAGTAGGAGATCTCTTCACTGCTAATAAACCTCTCCCTATTGTCGCATGAAGGCAAACTTGTGGGGAGTATTGTCATGTAGTGCTGTGGTTGGTTTCCTAAATAAAGCATAAGAAAAGGGAAGCAATTTAGGACAAGACAGAGAGCTGGAGAAATATTTTAGGATTCCCTTAAGTTTGTTCTTAATAGGACAGTTAAGTTATACAGTATTGAGCTGGCAATTTGAAGCCTCCATAATGTGTTGTGCTTGCCCGATATCATCATCATCGGTAGAGTGATGGCAAAATAAATATTGTTTAATAGCGACAGTGTGGAAGTTGCTTGTCCTAAATAATAAAAGCAGTTCATATTGCTAGATTAAAGCAAAGCTCTTTGTACCAAAAGTCTGAAATAAATATAGAACTACATAAGATTGTCATCATCAGTCACTTACTAAGAAGTATGATTGTCCACCTAGGAAATTCTATGTCACTAGTCATGGATTCTGTGGGTCCTTGGGTGGCTGATGAGCCCGATCCTAGAGCCACATCTCTGACCACACATTTGGCAGGTGTTTCCGGAATTGGTCCTTGGCCTTGAGCATTGGTATTCCTTTCTCTGGTTCCTTTCCATACTTTCTGTTGTGGCCGGGTGTTCCCAAAGAATGGTATCCCTTCATACTGAGAAATGCAGAAGAAACCTCTTGATTGAACAGGGGGCGATTAATGTTTATATATTAAAGCTTCGAGCACCTTCATGACCTTTCTGTCACGAATTGTTTTTTATGAAACAAATTGCAAATGCATGAGAAAGATGTGTTTCTTTTAAGATCAATTAAAACAAAACTAATGACAAGACAGGTTGCAAAGCAGAAAAGACTTCTTTGATAAAAGGATAGGCCTTATTGAAGTGCAGGTGAAACCTCTATTGTTTGTTGACTGATACCATTGATCTAAGAATTGTTTTAATGATCAAACATTTAAAGCACTTTTGATGGATGATTTGGTAAAAGTCCTGCAGTATGTGATATTGAGACCATTGGTCTGTGTTTGACTGCCAGGCCCATAATATTCATAGTGGCATTTGGGCCCAGCATCTTTTGACTGAAGAGGGAAGTAGAGTAAGGGATGGGGGAGAAATGTGATTTGACTGTGATGTCCCTAAGGTAGAATAGACTGTAATTATAGTAGAACTAGATATAACAGAATAGTTACTTGGACACTTCTTAGCCCAACTGGGCTCAGTAAGTGGAAAACAAGTTTTTAAAAATAATTGTCTAAACAAGTTAAACATACTTTTTCTTCTTAGATCGATGGCTCCACCCTGCGAACAATCTGCATGCAGCATGGCCCGCTGATAACATTCCACCTGAACCTGACACACGGCACTGCACTGGTCCGATACAGCACCAAGCAAGAGGCTATCAAGGCCCAGACTGCGCTGCACATGTGAGTTCCTCGCTTTGATATGGAAATGGTTCTTCATTAATGGCTCCCTCCACTTCTGGGTCCCTATCCAGTGGCACTGTTCTCTAGTCAGGAAGGTGTGAGCAGTCTCAAACTGCTAAAAATAGGCCTCCTTTCAAACTGTTCTGTTCAGAGAAACAAAACAATGTTCCCAGGGTCATCTTTATCCAAATGAGCAGAACTGTGTGTGAATTGTTAGCAGAACTTAAAAAAGATCATTCTTTGTTAGCTATCAATACTGGTAATGTGGAGTGAATTGGGAAAATTCTGGTAATCTACAACAAATCAGCCATTGTCTGAAATAAAACAGGCAGCTTAAAACTGTGCTTGGGTGCATTTTCAACAGAGTTTGAAACACAGTCCTGTCTCTTTTCCTCCAGATACATGTGGTACATTATGTGCAGCATTATGTCTTGATTCCCACTCTTCAGCAGAATGGTTGCTTTTCAGCTTTGGACAATATCTGTTGTTGCGATTCCAGTGTCCTTGAGGCAATATTCAACATTAGTTAGATCTACTGAAACCCTTAGTGACTTTATGTGAACCTTCCTTGTTTGAATGATCTTACCTTGCTACTTCTCTTGAGTGAGATGACCAAATCTCAACTGCTTGTGAGGGTTCACAGCTCCTAAGTCCTTGATTCTGCAAATTAAAAGGTTGACGTTGATCTGAATTAAAATCCTATTTCCAGATGAAGAGGTAAGAAAAATTAGTGGAAAAGAAAAAAAATAATAAATGGAAGTGCTGGCAGCACACCAGATAACATCTGAAATAGTTTTAATGCTGAATCTTTCTCGCATTTTCTGAGTTTCTCTCTTATTGCTTCCCTTCTAAATAAAAACACACAATAAAATTACATATGACACAAAGGTGGGAGAGACAGTAGCTTGCAGATCTTGATGGTTACAGGTTTGAGGGCTCTAAGTGGCCAATGTTCCTAAATTCCACAAGCCAAGTGTAATTCTGACCTCAGTTTATTTTGTATTTTCTTTCAGGTGTGTGTTGGGGAACACTACCATCCTTGCTGAGTTTGTCAGTGAAGAGGAAGTCAACCGCTATTTTGCACAAGGTCAGTTATCAACACCATCCCCAGGCTGGCAGACACTGGAGACAGGACAGAGCCAGATGGATCCAGTTGGGAGCAGCCTTCACTCGTTTGGCGGGCGGTCTGGCCTGGGACAGTGGAACAGTGCCGGAGGAGTGGGCAGGGGTAGCGGGAACCTGGCAGGAGCCTCACTTTGGGCAACCCCAAGCTACACGGCAAGCTTGTGGGGAGCCCCGAATTCCGATGATTCGCACCGAATGGGCAGTCCGGCCCCCCTACTACCTGGTGACCTCCTGGGCGGAGGGGCTGATTCAATTTGAACTTTTAAGCTTTCAACCTTTGACCTGTGACCTCGTGAACTTTTTTGAACAGCAGCACTAATGTGTTTTTTTTCAAACTGCAATAAGTTTCAAAACAAGTTTAAAAAAAAAGGAGAAAAAAAAAGAAAAAAGTGAAACAAATTAAGGGGGTCATCCACAGTCTCTTTTGTGCACATAGACACCTCCCTCCTAATTTTCGGCTACTTTTTTTTAATCAAAAAAAAACAAAAAACAAAAAAAACAAAAAAACATATCACACTTCAAAATACTTGAATCATGAACGCCAACATTAAAAATGTGAAGTACACTTTACCATCAAAAATAAATAAGTTTTTTTTTAAAAGCAGTAGTATAGTTTTTCCTTACATGATTCTTCTCCCCCCCCCCCCCGCCCCACCTCTGTATTGAGAAGTTGTTGCAACAGGACATTTACTGAATACACAAAACAGGCTTTTTAAAACCTTTTTTTGCACTGGGCACGTTTCCGTCCTCTAACATGCAATAGCGGAGACGCGACAGAACCTCACGTATTAAAGCTAGTGATTGACCAGGACAGATACTGAACCTAGTGGTTGCTTATGTACATGTTATAGGACATTATTATGCACCAGTACCAGCCATGTACCCTTAACACACCATATGCACCTGCCTTTCACTAGGCATTGTATGTATTAATATCACGCATGCATCATGTGGCAGAAGAGGAACCTTAGCACAAAATTCTCCAACTGCTTCCTAATAAATAAAGGCACAATCAGGGTTAATACCAAATCTCACAGACCGGAGTGTGTTTCAGGTTTGATTTCTGATCTGTGCTGATTTAGTTTATCTAGGCCATAAAAGGCAGCAATGGTGTAAGGGTTGCTATTGATCTTAATGTCCCTGTCCCACCTCACTCCCCCCTGAAAAGCTTGGCAGGAGGGATGGTAGAAAAAATTGTCCCAAGTTCCCATTTGTGATCCCTATCCAATAACCCTTGTCAGAGGGTTTGTACATACTAGCTGTTGGGTGGAGACAGGGTTCGGCTCAGTTGAAATGCCCTATGGTTGAATATCCTACCAACACTGAGTGTCTAGGGTCCTGGATAAATAATAGCTTTTTGGGGGAGAGAAGTCGGCTGCTGAAGCAATGACTCAGCAGAACTGAATACCTTCAGTAAGGGAGGGGGTGGGGGGGGAGAGAAGAAGAAGAGAAAGCTTTTCAGCATTAAGTCCATCTTCCAAACGATGAGTGGAGAGCTGTATTTACATCAGAGCTGCTTCTCTTTCATTTAAGGCTTCAGGCTGAATTAGTGTTATTGCTCCATAGAAATTTGCTGTCTTTACTACAAGGCGATACTGTTCCACTTCTCTCCTCCATTGCCTCCCTCATCCAACCAAAAGTTGTCTTAACTAATATCATTTGATAATTAAGATGCTCCTAGCCCTTCACTACTATGCTACTTATTTTGTGCTCTATTTAAGGCCTGCTTATTATATTTTTCAATAGTAAATTTTTACACATCCAGTTATATCACAGCACATCCCTAAAACATGCAGTGATGATGTTGCCGCATTTGACGGTGTCATCTTATCACTATCGCTGCAGCTAACTGATCTTGTGCTGTCAATTGTTTATCACGCGCTATTATTTAGCAACGCAATAGTATTTTTTTTCCTTAAGTGGGCAATGTGCTGCCCTCAAACTGCTACACTCAAATGACATAAGCACTTAAAAATAAAGTAGGTTAGAAAAATTAGTGTAGAAGTTTTCAAGTTAAATTTACGTGTTGCACTCAGTTCCAAAGTGTTGGGGGGACTTACATTGTGTACTGTAACAAGCTTTATCATTTTGTAAACTGGGGGTTCATGGTGGGTCAGTCATTTCCCCCACCTTCACCCCCTTGAGGTATTCAAAACACTTAGCTAATCCAATGAAGGTGTTGCCGTAATGTAATAAAAATAACTCCTATGGATATAGTCCTCCCTCCTTTTGTATATGTTTTTGTGTTTTTTAATTTTAGGAGATGTAGCTATCCAATCAGCTTGGCTGGCTTGAGCCTTCCTATGTTCACCCATACTGCCTGTAAATTGACACTTTCACAAAATACCTAGTAGCTTCCCACAAACTCTCATTGTCGTAAGTTTGCAATACTGGTTTACAGCCAGCTGTTTACATCCCACAGTCTCTGGCATCTCCACTCTTTAAAAAGAGCTTCTCTGTAACTGCACAGGGATTTTGGAGTCAAAGGAAGCTCTGGGAACGAGCTTGCTTTGCAGCTTATAATGACCCTTGCTGGATGTAACTCATTCCTTTCAGTGAAACCATCGTTTTGTTTCTTTGATTAAAATCCATCTGTAATAGTGAGCCAGTTTGTGGCCATTCTGTATACTTGCTGATCTGAAGTATGCAAACATTTTTTCTATAAATCTTGGATAAGGTTATATCAGAATTTGTAGGAATAGCTTTAACATACTGTTTACACCATATGTAAGAACATGTCTGCATTTCTGTGCGGAGCCATGTTACACGTGGCACGAAGGGGCCATATCCAAGGCTCTTCACAGATCTGGTGTGACTGACATCGAACAAAAGGTCCAATTTAAAATATAAAGCAAAGATGTTGAAAGTGTATTTCTTTAAAATGTTAAGTCAGGTGCATATTATGAAAGGGTATGTGCGTCTGTCTCCTGTGAATTCCTCCATTAATAACTTTATCACTGACCTAGCCTACTGGTGACCTTGTTGCTTGTGTGAGGCTACACTGAAATTAATCACTTGATCAGTTGTATTGTGTACACAAAGACACTGGGGACTGACACACACCCTTTATACCTGCACACGTTTACACACTTGCTGAGTCAGACAATGCGCACCTCAATGGGCAGCAGAATGTTCACAGTTCTGCTGCTGCTGCACCGGCTGGTACTGGGTCCCATTTAATAGTAGATAATTACCGAACACACAGAGGAGGGACAGTACCTTTGTTCACTGGTCGATCACTATATGAAAGATTTATAAACGTTTACTTACAAATGTTATTCAGTTTAAAAAGTGTGTTTTCCTTCTTTTCCCCTTGTTTAAACCCACTTGGGTGAAAACTAGTAAGAAAATCATTGACTTGTTTAGGAAACTATATGAAAAAAGTTTTTAATGCTGTTCTAAGTATTGCACCTTTTTCTGTTTAATTTTTTAAGAATTGTCCTCATTGTTTTGCTGTAGGTGTTGATTTTTTCTTAAAGCAATGTAGTATGGCAGTGGGATGGAGGAGGGGGTGAACATGGAAAATAAGCAATGACTTGCGTTGGGAGGAAGGAGTGGGAAATTTGACATCTTTCATCGTTAGTCTTTAACTGCTGAAGAGATTGGATTTGGAACCACGTCAGTGTCACATTTATTAAGTGACCAGAAGTGGCTGCAATTAGAAATTGCTGCTTTAATTGTGTTTTGGATTGTATTCAATTAGCCAACCAGTTCGCATTTCCCCGTTCACCCAGACTTGCGGTTATTTTGCATTTGCCATGCCCCACCCCAATCATATACACACTACCCACTTCCCTCGTCTTGTTGATGTGTGTATATGCACACCAACCCATACACTTGTTCACTCCTGTGTGCTTAGTCTTCTTCCAGCACTTTGTGGAGTTAAATCTTGAACATTAGGGAGATGCCCAAGTGTGTTTGGCCTTGTCCTGTTTACGTAACCTTTAGGGCTGTGTCGAGAATTATTGAGTCCAATACTTTAAAGAGTTTTGCATTTTTAAAATGAGATGACCAGTTTCAGATTGAACAGACTAGTAACAATTGAGTTTGGTGGAACAGGGATATACTGTATTTTAGTGTTGAGTGCTGTATCTGACCCAGCTGCCCAGACCCTGTCCAATAGAGGAGACGGTGGATGTGGTAATAATAGTCACCAAAAGCTGCAAATTTGTTTTTGCTCTGTTTATTGACTGAGGCAGTGTTTGTATTGACTAATCTAAAATGAGATGGATTAGGAAGGAAATTTACTCATTATTCATCGCACTTTGTTCACATTTTGTTTTGGAGAAGTTAAGTTTGTGGAAGCTAAGCAATTCAAGTGAACTGTACTGATTTTCAAAAAAAATCTTGTTTCCAAATATTGTTGGCACAGTCCTATAAATTCTCTTTCCAAGGCATAGAAAAGTCAGAAATCAAAAGAAAAGTTGAACCGTTCTTCCATCAAACAGGATTAAAAAGACCAAAAATATGTGTTTTGTATTTTTAGATGGAGTAACTCTGGGAGCATTTGACAGTGTTTTGTTTCTAATTTAATTAGCATTTTTATTTTGTTCTGCTTCTATAATTTTTTCCTCCTAAAATTTAAAGTTCTCAGGAATTTTTAGGGGAAAAGCCAGTTCCCAAAATGTTATTTTTTTTAAATAAAGAGGGAATTAAAAAGCTAATGTCTGACTCTGAGATTTAGATTTTTCAGTCTTTGTTGCACCGGTTCCAATTCTGTCTAATAACTAGAAATCTACTTAAATGGTAATACCTCATTGCAGTCCTGTTAGAATATTTGGATTACAAGCAATATGCTTCCACAAAAGTTAATGTGTATTCTGCCTGATCCGGCAAGAGCAATTCTTGTTATGCTGGTGGGATGTGGCAGAACTGAGGTGTTGTTGACCTAATACAATACATCATGTCCTACCAATTCTTTCTCAACATGCCAAGGATCATTTACTAACTTGACAATTTTGTTAAAATATTGGACTCTGGGTGTAAATGTCCACTCAAGGCTGTGAACATCTGCTTTTTTGTCTGAATCTTCAGGCAAGCTGGTTCTGAAATCTAATCTGGGTTTGGGACCAGTCGGCAGGGCATTCAGTGTTCTGTGTATACATACATTGGTCCAGTTCCAGCTTCTAAGCAAAATGTCTAAGAAGTTTTATTTTCAGGCAGAATATTAATGAAAGTAAGCAGGACAATTCTGAAGTAAGCACAATGTTTTTATCTACCCCATTCCCCTCACCAATTTGAGCCGTTCCATCTTGACAGGGCCATTTCCTGTGATATTCACAGGACCTGGTCGAAAGAACTGCAAGTAGTTTCTCATGCTGTTCAGTCACTGCTTTATTTTTCCCATGCCTGCAGTGTTTCACAAAGATGGGACTTCAGAGAGTTGCATGGGAGGATCACTAGTTTCTACTAAGTTGTGGACCTCGCGCTGTTGTGCTGTTGCTGCAGCTTTATCTACTGCCACTGGTTAATGTTGAATCATGCCAATTAAAATGGGGGGGCCTTTTAACAGCAGAGTTCTGGGACTTTGCACTAATGCCTGTAATACTCCCTAATATTTCACTTTGATCCAAAACCCTTGTTTGGCAGAAGTAGGAGCCAACCTAGAGTCCTCCTTCACTGTGGGAATTTAAATAAAATATAAAGATGCATTATGTAGTAATTTTATACCACTTTGCAGAATAACATTTGTTCAGGATTTCCCCTTCATGAATGATGTCTGGGAAGTAACTCAATGATTTGAATCTTCCATTACAAAGATTTTATTTAAAGTAAAATTAGTTCTTATGAAATTTTAAGTACCATAAAATAGTTGGTATTATGGACGACTGGTATGAGGAAGTATGGTGCGAATTGAGGGGTGTTCCTGATTGGGTGCAAGTCTCTAGTGGAAGATTAAGTCATTGTGCAGTAAAGCCACCTTGAATTAATGTAACATTTAACCATTGGTTGTGCTTGTAGGGTACTGGAGTATGACGGTGAGAATTGAGGCGCCCTCCCCTGGGCACATTTTACCAACTGTAATAGGTTTGAATTCTGCTGATAACCCCAAAGTGATCTTGCAGACATGTTTTACAGTACCAGTCCCAGGAGAAACAAGATTTACAGCTATACAAAGTATCTTGAGGACTGGGGATAGGGAGACAAACTGCCTGAATACATGTATGCCAGTAGTTTGTGTGCAGTCTGTTGGAACCAGGCAGAGGTCAGTTTTGTTTGGTTGTTACTAAAGATAAATTAAGAAAAGACTGGAAATACACTTTTAGGAAAGAAAGTATGACAAAAATCAGGTGATCCATTTGCAATTTAAAGAAAAGGAAAGGTTAATATTTCAGTATGGAAACTAAAAATGCATTCTTGTTTTTTTCAGATGTGAACTAAATCAGCTATACATTTCAAGGCTGCTTTTTTATTATATTTATTCTTTGTAGCGAACCAGTAAATTCTTTTGTATTCTAGTAGGTTTTTCTGCAATTTAGCCCTATTCGGAGTTCTGATCCCAGATTGATGGCAATCTCACTATTACATAAGTAACATTACTTTGATCTGTGCAGATCACTGCACCATGACCCCAGAACACTGCTTACTGACAGGTGCATTAGGAATGGGGCATGAAGGATGCTTTTTCAAATCTGATATCTGTAATGTCAGCTCCTGAAGCAATGCCCAGGTTTATTAGAAGACGTGGGATATCTGGCTGCTAGGAAATGAGTGACATTGAGCTTCCTGCCTTTCTCAGATCTTTGAATGTGGAGGAACCTTCAGCACACAAGGGCCCTGGGAGAAATTCAGGGGTGGAAAGATCCAATGTGGTGTCTGCATAGTTAATGAAAAGGTATTTTGAAGTCCATCAGAAATTTGGCTTTTATCATAACAATTTGTTTTTTTCACCGTGCAGTACCATTATTCACATTGTAGCTATCATGCTATATTTTAAAGTTACTGTCTACTTGGAAAATGTTATTTTCTGCAATTGATGTGGCTTTGCTTTATACTTTTCATCAAATTTTATTTTTTATGTTTGAATGCTAATCTCTTGATCTTCCCATGATCCACTTTTTGCCCTCCTTTGGTGTCCCTACTGTCCTAGTCCCTTTGTGACACTGGTGCTCTACCTTTCTCACTGGAGCTTTGTATCTGACTGTAATTGCAACAACTGAAGGCCAAATTTACACACACACTTGGTTGCTGAGCACTTTTTGGGCAGATCTTTTGCTGCAAGCTTTCCATTACTCTGAAACTAAATAATGGAAAAAAAGCTAATTCCATGTTACTGATTAAACGTCCAAACTTTTCAAATGATCCCAGTGCATATTACTGACTGACTTTAAAGGGTCATTGGACCCTCATTCACCTTGCATTCAATTTCCCTTGGAGACCCATAGACTTTGAATTGGACCAATTTAAAATGTAGGTGTGCCTTCAAAGGGCACTCAGCACCTCAGTTCCTTGTTTTTGTCTTATCAATCAGGTAGGCTATATTCCCTGAACTGCATTTTGATAAAGTACAGTTTTAGCATTTACGTTTTTTAATGTCGTATTTATTGATTTTAAATGGTGTAGGGCCACAGCACGAGCATTCACGAGCCAGTGTTGTATTTATTTCCCATTTGAAGAGGGTAGTTTTATGCCTTGATATCAAAAACAGTACTGTTAATGGAGGGGTGAGATCCCTAAATGAAGTTGAATTCTCATTCCAATCTCTAAAATAGAGTGCTCCAAATGTACTCTGGAAGTTGATTAGTCATGATTCATTGTTCCTGGTTGCATAGGCTGTTGGGGTGGCATTGATTGGAATGTGGAAGTAACTGGCAAGGAGAATGTTGCCCAGAGAGCCAATGTTAGGAACTGCATGGTGACCATCCTGGTTAGGCACCAGAGCTGTGCTAAGCCTTCAAGGTGAATGCAGTGTGCTGCTGAGAGTTTGATTGCACAATTGTAAGTATTTCAGTTAATGTGTGTGCACTTTTGTAATTGGTTGTAGTGTCAATCATAACTGTAGCTTTTAAATTGGTTCCTTTTTAATGTGTGTTGGGGTGGGAGAAAGAGCGAGAACTCAAGACCTAACTAAGTTAGAGTATTTGGAGTTATGTTGGGATCAGATACCACATCTTTCTAATGGGAACAGTGCCATTGTACAGCCTGATTCCTTGGTTTATTTCTGACTTTGACCGTTTGGATTTTCAAAGAATATCGCACTTTGGTAATTTGTGATGAGAATCTCTGCCTTTTGAACAAGTGTATGTCTTACTAAACTGAATCAGTAGTTGTGACTGAGAATTGTTGATTGGTTGCTAACTTCTGCTAAAGACAATATCAAATGATCCAGGTCATAGCTGTGTTCTGTCAGGATATTCCTTCTGTCAGCAGTGCGAAGTATATTCATTGTTTGTTTACTATTTGGTAAACCAAATACACAAATGAGAATTTTGATAACATTGTTGGGAGTTGTGTGGAAAGCTGTAAAGTAACAAAAAAAACATTCTGCCATCTGT
Organism: Chiloscyllium punctatum; assembly: GCF_047496795.1. NCBI lineage: Eukaryota > Metazoa > Chordata > Chondrichthyes > Orectolobiformes > Hemiscylliidae > Chiloscyllium > Chiloscyllium punctatum. Next base: position 98,294,922 of record NC_092756.1, on the reverse strand, counting down.
CTTGACTGTCCTTCAGCTCCCCCTTCACAATAACATTATTTTAAATGTATCCGCATCTGAGGATGTAATAGCTATGCCTCTACTGAATCATTCTCCCTTTTTCAGAGTCAACAATTGGCTTTGCTTTGGAAATTTCCTTTAAAGCAGTATCGTTTTCTTAAAAACAAAACTTTGAATTTCATTGATCTAAAAGTGTATTATATTGCACAATATCTTTAGTGTATATTAAGGAAGAGTTTTTTTGTGTTAAGTATTAAGAATTTTGTTAGAGCAGAGAGGTGACTCAAACTTGTAAAAAAAAAAATTCCGTTTTAATTGCATGTGATGTGTATCTTGCTCCTTGCAATTCCACTTTTTCCCCTTTGTGGCAGTTTAAACTCAGAATTGTAGGATGGGTGCGTGCTGTACTTTTGAGTAGGTATTTGTCTTTCTCTTTCTCTGAGTTGAATCGTGCCCGAGAGAAGGAATGTCATAAAATTGTTTTTTGTAAAGTTTTTGTCCTATGTATCTTCTAAGTTCACCAGCTCAGCACCAAATATAGAAAGTGAAATTCCTGTGTGTGTGTGTGTATGCGTGCCCGCGCATGCTGTTTCAGTGCTGTTGTTAACCCATGTTAATTTAGGGTTTTAACTTTGGTTGTGTGTGTATTATTTTGACAATGTGCTGACAATAGTGTGCGAGGGCCTTCAGCCTCTGCGCTGTCCCCAGGATGTAGCAGTCTGTTCCCATACTTTGTGTTCCCTTTTACCTCTGCTTCACTGCGTCATAATACTTTTTTTGTTTACATGATATTTGGATTGATTTAAGACCGGTTGATCTGATGAAGTCACCCTTGCCTCATCCTCCCCTGCCCCAGTCTTTTGACCCACCCGCTCCAGTCTTGCCTCTCTTACACATTAACTTTGTGTACAAAATGGGCTGCATTTTGCCTGGACCCATTGTGGGGTTCTGTGTTGTACATAGAGGCATTAAAGAACCATTGTGGATTGGGGTGGGGGGCATGAGGGAGGAGATTGAATTACACTGTTTACACTTGCCTGATTCAATTGCTGTGACTTGGTGATTTTTAAAAAAAATTATGTTGCTGCACCATGATGACATTTAACAATAACACTTCTTTGCTGGAGTTTACAGGGTGTATGTTACCATGGAACATTTATTGCCTCGTAAACTGGGGTAAGAAATTATCAATGAAACTGGACTATATGGCAGGGAGTTTAATAGGCTCCCTCCCCTCAAAGTTGCAGAATGATCTTGCCTGGGATTTCAACCTTAGTTGGGTATTGGTGCAGCAGTCAGTTATACGCAGTGCAGTAAGGAGGCAGCATATCGGAACTGCTCAGGAGAAGTTGAAATTTTTTTTCAGTTGCAGTCAGTTCAGATAAGTGATCTGTATATAAACCTTTTACAATGTTATCACTCATCTAGGGTAGAATTTGGCAACCGAGAAGGAAAAGATGGTTTAAAAAACTTACTCTGAAAGTACTGTGAATTATATATATTAAAAAAACTTAAATTCTGTGGTTCCAAGGATTTCTCGAATTCTGTTTTTATAAATGAATCCTAATGTTATATAATAAGCAATTTAGAACATTTGCAGAGGATTTTGCTGATATGTCTTACATTAAGCATGTGCGTATTTTGATAGGTTTTGAAGAAAAAAAAAATATGGAACTCTGTGTTCGGGATAATTGGTCTGTTTGTTATTTGGATATCTGACTTCCTACCGTGCCTGCCCCGGTACCAGTTCAGTATTGGTGCTATCAGATTGTTGCTTCTTGTATTGTTAAATTTCGGCATGGCAAACCTCTGTAGCACACGCAGTGGGGAAGCCTGGCTCCCCAGGCATGGTGGCAGTGACTTTGAAATTGCCTATGGCCTCAACTGATCTGTCAGTGCTGGGTGAGAAGTTCTCAATTCATTTTGAGCCATTCCACGCATTGGGTTGCCATGGGTAACTTGCTAATCCATCTTTTCTGGGAGAGGGGGGAGGTGAGGGTGTGGTGCTGGGATTCAGTAGGAGACAAGGATGAACTTGATGCCATTTGCTGTTCTGTGAACACACCTGCCCTGCCTGGCACAGTGGTTGACAGGGCTTTGTGCAAAATTATCTTGTCATCCAAACTCCTTTTCTTCTGGGTTGAAGGTAGGTTTTGTGACGGTGTGTAGTTTCGCAGGGAAGTGGGTGTGAAAGATTTCAGAAGGAAAGATTTTTTATATATATATATATATATATATATATATGTGTGATTTATATATGTATGTATAAAATGCACTGTTGTCACTAGGATTACTTAGCGTATTGGTGCCAATACACTATAGGAAAAATAAATCTTTCTTAAGCCAATACACTTTATAATGCTCCTAATTCATCATTTAAAATTGCTCCCATCACTATCAGCATTGATCAGGAATAGTAAATACTAAATGTCACCCCAGTATTATACAAATCTGGTTGTATGAACACTCAGCATTCTACATTTGGAAAGGCAGGATCTAGATTTGTATAGCTAGATGTTGCTTTCACAGTTCGAGGCCAAGGTTTACCACAATCCCAGTGACAACGCAATAATCTATAAACAAATTATAACAGAGAGAGAGAGACACAAGACTAGCATGTATCAAAGAAAATGAATGTATTTCTTCATTTAAAACAAAAAATGACCTGCAAAAATTTGTTTAAAAGGATACTGACTTTTTAACCACAGCTGGAGGGGTGGGAGGGAGGAAGGAGAGAGAAGAACATCCCATTAGTGGGAGCCATTGCCTTTTAATTAGAAAAAAGAAAATCTGAGAACTATGCATTCTGTAACCAGGATAGGTACTTAATAAGAGAGAAAAAACAAAATCACTGGTTCATTAACAAATTGTGTTGCTCTATGTAGTTTGTACAAATAAGCTGGAGAGTTTCCATTTCTTGGTCTGGCCATAGCTGGTACTGTATCCCCGTCGCTGGAATAATAAGGGTGAATTTCTTTTATATATCAGAGCAAAATATTAAAGTCTGTCATTTCATTGAAACTGAAAAACAAAAAGTTGTTCTAATAGGTATATATATAAAGAATTTTGAAATTTGCTTTTATCCGTGGTTTGTTTTAAAGATGTGATTGTAATTGTGCAACACAGTTGCTTCAGTGGACTACATAATTTTTCTTGAGAAAAAAAAAGAATAAACATGTTGTGTTTGGCTGCTAAGCATTACCTCTGGTGTCTTGTGTTTTTTTTTCACATCTTTGGAGCTGAATTGCACCTTACATTTGGGGTTATCAATCCTCTAGGGTTGTCCTGGAGTTGGCAGGAATTGAAGATTAATCTCCAGGGCACTGCTGGGAGTGGCACCCAGAAAGAAAACAGTGAGCATTTAAAAAAATTCTTAACTATAAACATATGGGAAAGAAAGGCTGTTCGATGGTAAAGAATGGTCACGTTGGGTAATATTCCATTTCTGATTGACTTGCTGAAGGTTTGGGATTGCAACAGTTCATATGTTGGGTGACCAGTGGTGAGTGTGTGGGATGGAGCAGTTGGAGGAGACATGACAAATTCTCCAGGGATATATCCAGCCAGAGTTGGCACTCTTTGGTGCTGATTAGAATCTTCAGAGTCAGCAAGGTTTAATTATTCCAACTGCCCCTCAAATGGCAGCAGTGTGTGTGAAATTGAACCAGGCACTGGAGGAGAAGTCTTGGGTTCCATCTGGGGCAACTTACATTTGGCTTCAGGAACTTTGGCCCATGAAAGAATGACCCTCTCCAAGATGGCCTATCATGACTGAAGAGGGATGACATGGAGTAGAGAAACATACTTGACTCATCTTGGTTTATTTTCAGTACGGGGGTTTCACTAATAAGGCATCTTGCTGTGATAAAATGGTTTTGGTGTTCTGAACCAGAGTGGGTCTCTTATTGATAAACAAGAATGCTCAGCAAAAATATCACTCTAGATTTGCCATACAATAGATGGTCAATAGAATCCCAGGACTAAATTGTAAACTATGGAAAGAAATTGGAATAGAAAAACTTTTAAACTTTATCCCTCCAGGGTCCCACTTTCCTAATGAAGTCCACAACATTTAGAAAATGTCTGAACTACAGAAAAGTACATCACCAGAAATAGCATCACTTGATGAAGGCAATAGGACTTGTTAGGAAATTTGGGCCAGGCAAAGCAGTGGTCTTGTGTGTTGACATCAACTGCATTGGTGCTTTGCAATAAAATTAGCTTGGGAACATTTTCAGAGTGTAGTCCAAGACAAGCCAGGAGTATTAGTGACTTTGGCTTTGGTATTGAATGACTAGTCTGGTTCAGTTTAGTTTCTAGCCAAAAGTGTTACAAAGATGCCAGTCCTGGAGATTTATTTGTTGGTTGAACAGTGGACTTCCCATCTTTAATGTAAAGATTGTACTTCTGTGGACTTTGCATATGCATTCTCAAAATCTGATCAAATTGTTGGAGTACATAATAAATTTGCAGATGTATTTATTTGGTGATTAGACCAGTCGTCCATTTGTTAAATGATTATTGTACATCATCCCTCATTGTGGACTATCCTTCAAAGGTATATGTAGAAACTGTTAGACAACCATCTGCATAATTCAACTCTTATGCAGTTAAAAGTCGATGAGTGTAGTGCTGGAAAAGCACAGCAGGTCAGGCAACATCCGAGGAGCAGGAGAATCGAAGTGTTGGGCATGAGCCCTTCATCAGGAAGGGCTGATGAAGAGCTTATGCCCGAAATGTCGATTGTCCTGCTCCTCGGATGCTGCCTGACCTGCTGGACTTTCCCAGCACCACATTCTTCGACTCTGATCTCCAGCATCTACAGTCCTCACTTTCTCTCACTCCCTTGCTCTCTCTCTCATGCAGTTAAAATTATTACATTCTTTTGTGTTCCCATTTCCTCACTGACAATTACCATATTTAGCTGTAACATGCATTTCTAAATGTGCCTTTGACAAAAACAGTCTGAGTAACTGGTCAAAACGTGGATAGCAATACATGGAGTTCCGATGTAACGAGGCAAATCCCGAGGTAAAATTATTTCTGAGGGGGTTATGGGTCATGGGTCATGGGCTTCGATAGCTGCCAGCATGCATTTATATAGTGTTCTTTAATGTAAACATCCCAACACAGTCACCAATGCTGGGTTAAGGAGGAAATTCACAATAGGCCAGGGAATTAGATTTTTGGAGGAAGGTAGGTACATTATGACTAAAGAGGAGCGTATTACTTTGAAACAGTTCAGATCTTTACTAATTTTATAGCAATAGAAGTGACCAGAAGTATGGTGCAGTTTCAAGGGATTCGATTTCCCTGGCTTCTGCTTAGTGTTTCCCATGATGTCACAACAAATGGAGTGTATGAATTGTGAATGTCTTGATACGAATGTGCTGAGTGTTAAATATTTGATATACTTAGATGGCAGAGTACTGTTGAGCATTCTGCAGCAAGTTTGGCTTGTTAATGAAAATTGACTGTCACTGGAGAATGGAATTTTCCCCACTTGGGTTCATTGGAATTACTGATCATCAAGTCTTTGCCTGGTTAAACTGTCTCATTATCCATTGTCTCACCTGGAATGGTTTTTAATACTCTTCCCTTGCACTGAAGCTCATTGCCCTTGATTGAGTTCAACACAGGCAGAAGTGAGGACTGCAGATCAGAGTCAAGATTAGAGTGGTGCTGGAAAAGCACAGCAGGTCTGGCAGTATCCAAGGAGCAGGAAAATTGATGTTCCAGCCAAATACTGCCTTCAGGAGTTCACTACTGCACAAACAAGATTTTAATTGGTTACTGGCGCATCCATAGTTGCGTTTAGATAGAGTCCTAGAGATGTATAGCATGGAAATAGACCCTTCGGTCAAACCTATCCAGATATCCCAACGCACTGTAGTCCCACCTGCCAGCACCTGGCCCATATCCCTCCAAACCCTTCCTATTCATATACCCATCCAAATGCCTCTTAAATGTTGCAATTGTACCAGCCTCCAACACATCCTCTGGCAGCTCATTCCATACACGTACCACCCTCTGTGAAAATATTGCCCCTTAGCTCTCTTTTACATCTTTCCCCTCTCACCCTAAACCTATGCTCTCTAGTTCTGGACTCCCTGATCCTAGGGGGAAAATACTTTGCCTATTTACCCTGTCCCTCATAATTTTGTAAACTTCTATACGGTCACCCCTTAGCCTCTGATGCTCCGGGGCAAATAGCCCCAGCCTCTAACTCCATCCTCTAACCCTGGCAACATCCTTGTACATCTTTTCTGAACCCTTTCAAGTTTCACAACATCTTTCCGACAGTGGCCTAACCAATGTCCTGTACAGCCGCAACGTGACCTCCCAACTCCTGTACTCAATACTCTGACCAATAAAGGAAAGCATAGCAATGTGTAGTTCCGGTTTTAAATGACAAAGTATTTATCAACTTAAATAGGGGGGAAAAAAGAACTTAGCGCTGCTTATGTTCCTTTAAAACAGTCATTTATATGTGAATATTCAATTAGTCCCAGCCCTCATACATAAACTGTGCTCCCTTTGTCATTAATTTGAATGCTTTAACATGAAGAATGAGGTTGCAGATCGCCTGGATTTTCCGTATAATGTGCAGGCTTTGGGACAGTTATCTTTTGCTGATTTAAAAGTCCGACAGGATGTCCAAACAAAAGTGATCGATAACGTTTGGGGTACAGTGAAACCAAGCCGGGCCGTCTCGGGTGTTGTACATTCAAAGTGATTGCGGTTACTCCACGTTTCCATTTCCCACATGAGTTGATCAGAGTGACCAACCCAACGCTCGGGTGAGTTATCATTTGGTTGAGTTTCTGACCCACCTCTCCCTGTCGCCTTTATCAAATATGGCGGCTCAGGGTCCAGCTTACCCTCAGCACTAGGTGCAAACAAACGCGTTAGAATGACTGTGTTTTATTCACTCTGGGTCATGACATAATGGCAGAGGTTCACAGCCCAGAAGGAGGCCCTTCGACCCCTCGAGTCATGTGCTGGTCAAAAAGTTCCACTTAACCATTGTGATCCCATCTTCCAGCACTTGGCATCACAATGGTACACCCATATTCTTCTTAAAACAACATGATCATTCACTAATGTCCTGAATAATGTTAATGTGAAATTATTTGCTGGAATAACAGACAAAATCTCCCAGAATGGTAAGGGAGGCAGACGGCGGTGCCAGTATTAAAGATGGCGGCGTTCCACGCACGACGTGATGACGTCATCTGTTAACCCTTGACCCGGAAGGACCTTCCTCAGGCCCACTCAGTTTGCACTGCAGCAGCCGCCGCTGTCATCATGTCGGACAACGAGGACAAGTTAGTAATCGCCGAAAGCGCGCTGTCTCCAGCACAAAGCCCGCAAACCGGACTCAGCCCCAGACACACACACACCGCCAGCTCACCCGGAGGGCAGCCGCCGCCTTCTCTCCCCCACACCCCCCCCCCTCAATTTACCGGCACCTCCGTGAAGACACCGACCGAGGCCAACGGACAGCGGCTGAGGCGTCCCGCTCCGAGCGCCCCCCTCCGCCCGGGCTGAGTCTCTGCACCTCCCGCTCAGAGCGCCCCCCTCCGCCCGGCTGAGTCCCTGCACCTCCCGCTCCGAGCGCCCCCCTCCGCCCGGGCTGAGTCCCTGCACCTCCCGCGCCGAGCGCCCCCCTCCGCCCGGGCTGAGTCTCTGCACCTCCCGCTCAGAGCGCCCCCCTCCGCCCGGGCTGAGTCCCTGCACCTCCGGCTCAGAGCACCCCCCTCCGCCCGGGCTGAGTCTCTGCACCTCCCGCTCCGAGCGCCCCCCTCCGGCCGGGCTGAGTCCCTGCACCTCCCGCTCAGAGCGCCCCCCTCCGCCCGGGCTGAGTCCCTGCACCTCCCGCTCAGAGCGCCCCCCTCCGCCCGGGCTGAGTCCCTGCACCTCCGGCTCAGAGCACCCCCCTCCGCCCGGGCTGAGTCTCTGCACCTCCCGCTCAGAGCGCCCCCCTCCGCCCGGGCTGAGTCCCTGCACAGTGTGGTAAAGGGTTCCCACTGCCTGAGCTGTGTCCTAGCACCAAATGTTGTGTGTTCCTTTGTTACCGATGGTTATAAGTCAACTGTTGCATCTCCCACCGTCTCGGTGAACCCCCAGCCCACGGACCTGTCACTGCTGCTGGGGGGGGCGGAAGGAATGAGCTCGAGATTCAGGGCAGTCTTGATGGGCTGAGTGGTCTCCTCCTGTTGCTGAAGTCTTGTGGATGGGTCAAAGTTTTGATAACTGGAGGCACCGATTAAGAAATGAAGGCAACTCTGTGGGGCCCTGGTTTAATGGAGAAAGCCAGGGCTGGGCCTGGTTTGGTAATTTTAATATATTTCTCTCTTTCTAATTCTAGTTTTGATGGGGATGATTTCGATGATGCCGATGAAGATGAAGGAATGGATGATCTGGACAATGCCGAGGAGGTGGGTGCCTGGAACAGCCAATATTCCCCTCCGTACCTACATCATTCCAACAGAGAAGCTTCCTCTCGATTCTCCCCCACTCGGGGTCTTACTCCTCCCTGTCTCCAGCTCCCTCTGGTCCTACAACCCTTCCTGGATCACTGCATACCTCCTGTTCCCAACTTCCAGCACCGTACCATTTGCAGTTGTGCCTTCAACGACCTGGACCCCAAACTCTAGGATTCCCTCCCTGTCTCGACATCTCTCTCTCTCTCCTTCATTAGGATACCCCTTAAAACCATCTCTTTGATTGAGGTTTTTGGCACAGTTTGTCTTTATCTGAGGGTCATGTTTCATCCAACAACGACACACAGTGGTGCACCTTTAACCGCTTTCCTGTCACGATGATGTTGAACTGGATGGTCAGGTTGTCTGGCAGAGAGGCTGCAGAGCCAGCTCCTGCTCCCAGCTCTGAATCCCTGTGTGTGTGTGTGTGCTGTATGACCGTAACTAACCTCTCATTTCCCTGGTCTGCTTTCAGGAAGACCGCGAGAATGTGGAGATTCTTCCCGCAACAGATGGCCAACAGGCCAATCAGAAAAGGATCACGACGGCATACATGACCAAGTATGAGCGAGCCCGTGTACTGGGCACACGTGCCCTTCAGATTGCGTGAGTACACCCAGGCCATTGTTCCTGAGCTAGTGGTGATCTTTGGTTTTCTTTATTCAGTCACAGGACGTGGACATGTCTGGCTGGGCCCAGTATTTATTGCCCAGTCCCTAGTTGCTCCCTTGAGAAGGTAGGGGTGAGCTGCTTTCTTGAACCGCTGCAGCCCATCTGCTGTGGGTAGACCCACAATGCCCTTAGGGAGGGACCCAGCGACACTGTAGGAACGGCGATATATTTCCAAGTCAGGATGGTGTATGGCTTGGAAGGGAACTTGCGGGGGGGGGGGGGGATGGCGATCTTCCCATTTACCTACTGCCCTTGTCTTTCTGGATGGATATGGTCGTGGGTTTGGAAGGTGCTGTCTGAGGATCTTTGCTGAGTTTCTGCAGTGCACCTTGTAACCGGTGCACTCTGCTGCTCCTGAGCGTCGGCGGGGGAGGGAGGGGATGTTTGTGGGTGTGGTTCCAATTCAGCAGCTGCTTTGTGCTGGATGATGTCGAGCTGTTGTACAGGCATTTCTGCACCACTTTCCACAACCTTGGCACATCCCAGAGCACCGTACGGCCAACAAAAGTGCCTTTTGGATGTTTTTAGCTATTGTTGGAATATAGGAATCTCAGCCACCAATTGGCATACAGCCAGCTCCCACAGTAAGGTAAATACCTCAGTCTCCTCCATCTCCATCACCTTTGGTCATCTGCCTTGGCTTTTACAGGTTTTGCATGTAAAGTAATTGATTGGAAATAACGGGTGATTCACTCATGGTGATTAATAGATGAGAAAATAAACTGCAGCTGATTTGGTGATGGTAAAAATAACTGTTTAGTTGTACATGGAATCTGTTCATAGAATCCCTACAGTGCGGAAACAGGCCCTTCAGTCCAACCAGTCCACACCAACCCTCTGAAGAGCGACCCACCCAAACCCATTCCCATACCCTATTACTTCACATTTCCCCCTGATTAATGCACCTAACCTACATATCTCTGAACACTACGGGCAATTTAGCATGGCCACTTCACCCAAACCTGCACATCCTTGGACTGTGGGAGGAAACCGAAGCACCCTGGTGCTGTGAGGCAGCAGTGCTAACCACTGACCCACCCCAAGAGCACTTCTGGATATAAACAAAATAAAAAGTGCTCCAAGAATCTGTTAAGAGTCTGTTTGAGGCACGAATATATGGCAGGACTTGGAGACTTATGATGATGACAGGTCATAACCTGAAAGATAGAGATAAACCATTTGAGGGGGATATGGGGGAAAGAGGAGTGGAAATCAGTGAGTGTTTGAGCCTAAAAGGTTCGGGTCATGATGGGTGTTAGCAACTGGATAGGTGGATGTTTGCTTCAGGGTACGAAGCTAAGGCAGAAGGAAGTCAGCTATGATCAAGGTGAATGGTGAGAATGGTTCGAGGTGTTCACTGGTCTTTGATCTGATGAATTGCCCTCCTCTGATGTTTCACGGACATTCTTGCCAGCTCAGAGCTACTAAAAGATGCAAAAACTGAGCAACCGCGATTCCTTAGTCTCTCTCTCTCTCTCTCTCTCTCTCTCTCTCTCTTGCTCTCTCACTTTCTCTCTCTCACTCTGTCTCTCTCATTCACTTTCTCACTTCCTCCCTCTCACTCTCCCTGTCTCACTCCCTCCCTTTCCCTCTCTCTCACTCTTTCTCACTCTCATTCCCTCCCTTTCCCTCTCTCTCTCTCTCTCTCTCTCTCATACACTCTCTCTCCCTTTCTCACTCCCTCCCTTTCCCTCTCTCTCTCTCACTCTCTCACTCCCTCCTTTTCCCCCTCTCTCTCTCTCTCTCTCTCACACACACTCTCTCCCTCTCTCACTCCCTCCCTTTCCCTCTCTCTCACTCCCTCTCTCTCTCTCTCTCTTTCCACAGGATGTGTGCACCAGTCATGGTGGAGCTGGAAGGAGAGACAGACCCCTTGCAGATTGCAATGAAGGAGCTGAAGTAAGTAACAGCACCAATGCAGGACCCATGAACCATGTTTACACAACGATGACAATTGTAACACAGCCACCATTGGACTAGCTTTTTATTCCAGATTTTTATTAAGTTTAAGTTTGTCCACAGTGAGCATTAGTCTGGGGCGTTCACTCTGGCTGGCTCACCTTACCTTGTATTGACTTTAAACTGTCTGTTCTTCACTGGATTGGTTTTCTTAAGTTATTTCATGAGGGTTGAGGGGAATAAAATGTGACAGCATGGAGACCATCTGGTCCATTGTGTCCCAGAGTTTACTCATCAATTTGTTCCACTTCACCTTCCCTATTGCTCAATAAATTTAATCAGTTTCAAGTATCTATCCCAGAGTCATTGTAAAGGGTATTGACCCTGCCTGCAACCCACTTTCAGACACACTGTCCCAGACCACAGCAATGTGCTGTGGAAACATATCAATTGTCATCTCCCCTTTCATCCTTTTGCAATGACTTAACCTCCTGTCCTCTGTCACTGGTAAACAATCTATAATTATAGTTTATCATAGATTATTTTAACCATCTCTGTCATATCTGCCCCTCACCTCCTTGGCTCAAATGAGACCTGCCTTTCCTTGCAAACTTAACATTGAGTCATCTGACAAATACAAATGAGAAAGGTAGCTGAGAGAGTCTTGGTTTAAAGCTTCACATTAAGTTCCCTTGTTCTTGTATCTACCATATTAACAATGTTGACTGGGTCTCCAGGATTTGTAACTGATCTCTGTTTGTTCCATGCCATTTTGAGAGGATCAGTCACTTCCTTGAAGCCTCTCATGGTTTCTGGGTCTGAGCAGCTCAGGATACCAATGGCCTTCCTCAGCTGTGTCTGCCCCCCCCCGCCCCGCCCCTGCCTAGGGTTAGACACTGACCATGAGGCTGCACATCAAAAACAACAGCTGGCTGCTTCAAGGAGGAATTTGATTGCTCACTCAAAGAGCTGGTACATGCACGATGGGCTGAATGGCTGCAGCTTTCCCGAATGGAAGGTTTCAGGTTCACATCTCAGACTTGGCACGTGGTTTTAGCGGAGGTTCCAGCCAATCGGTGGGGCTGCACTTTGGAAACTGCTGGCCTCTTGGTTGAGACACGAATACCCCAGAGGTCTCCTGGCACGATTTGGAGAAGGGCTGGGTATTATCCCACTGCCCTGGGCTACCATTCCTTCTAGAACCTTACACCATTATCAGATTGAATAGCCTGGTTACTAATCTGTAGTTTCCTCTACTCACAATGGCAGAGGTGCTCAAAGGAGCCCATTCGGGCCAGACCTAAGTGATCACATTTGTCCTGTTTCCATCCTGCTCATCGCTGTCAGCTTGCAAACACCATCTCTTCAAATAAATTATCTAATCTGCTTTGGAAAGTTCCGACTGAATCTTCTTCCACTGCTGTTTGAGACAGCTCCGTTTTGCAAGAACACCTCGCCCAGCTCTTGCCAACTCCTTTCCGTCTGTGTCCCTGAACGACCTTTCTGCTTTTTGAAGTGGTGTCTCCTTATTCCCCTCAGAGTTTGTGATTCTGATAACAGTTTTAAATATTCTGTTACTGTTTAAAATGGACCTAAGTGGCAAATTTTTCATGCAGAAGGTGTGTGTATGGAATGAGCTGCCAGAGGAAGTGGTGGAGGCTGGTACAATTACAACATTTAAAAGGCATCTGGGTGGGTACATGGATAGGAAGGGTATGGAGGGATATGGGCCAAGGGCTGGCAAATGGGACTAGATTAGTTTAGGATATCTGGTCGGTATAGACGAGTTGGACTGAAGGGTCTGTCTCCGTGCTGTACATCTCTCTGACTCTAAGAGCCACCCTCAATAACAATATCATACACATTTCCTTCCATAACCATAAACACTGTTATCCAGCGATGTCAGCTGTAAATGGGTCATCTGTAGCTGTTTCAGAAGGTGAGTGAGAACCAGTTGTGTCAATTCAGATCTGTCGTTTTTCCCAGAGCACGGAAAATTCCAATCATTATCCGAAGGTACCTGCCAGACGGTAGCTACGAGGACTGGGGAGTGGATGAATTGATCATTGCAGATTGACCCACACTCGCTGCTGGGGCACTTTCCGCCTTTCTTGTGTTTAAATGTTCTTTATATTTTTACTGTGAATTTTTGTAAAATAAACGTTCCTCTGAACTGTCAGGGCTTCTGATTCTGTGCCATGTTTGAGAGACTCGATGTCAAAGGTGTGGCTCCAGATTCAAAAGGGGAACAGAGCTGGTTGTTAATTTGCCACAAGTGGGCAGTCTCGGGCAGACACACGCACCAAGAAAGGACAAGGAACAACAGAGTGCATCCAGTAGGCTGGCATCACGCTATCCCTATCCTGGGGATAGTGCAGAGGGAGCTTTACTCTGTGTCTAACCCTGTGCTGTCCCTGTCCTGGGAGTGTTTGTGCTGTCAGGGGAGCACACTGTTACCTTTCGATTTGAGTATGATGGAAGAGGAGTATTTATTTGAGACTGAATCAGCTATTTCAAATTAAAAACCATTGGAGAGTTGTTCTTGTTGTCGCCCTCAAGTGGACACAATGTTGAACTGCTGGAATCTGGCAGACATTTTCTCTCTGATCAGAGATGAAGAGGGTGTCAGTACCTGGGATTGTGATTGGCTGAGGGCCTTTTGTTTTCTTGTCTATATTTTATTATGATATATTCACCGATCTTTCTCGGTTTAGAATCACTCAATCTAATTGAACCTCCTTCTTGAACCTCAGCAGTTTGTACGGTGAATGTGGCCCCTCTGATGCCCTGAGAATTGAAGTAAAATTGTATTTCCGCTGGGCCTTTCCCAGACTTTCTTCCTTGGAAAGACTCTTTGAAGTGTGACCACTATTGTAATATTGGATGTATGATAATAAAATTGTAGATAGCAGTGAGACAGTGATCAGAGATTTTATTTTTGTGGGTGTTGATTGGGAAACATTTATTGGTCAGAGCACTGGGGACATCTCCCTTGCTCTTATTTGAAGTTTTGACCTTGTGATCTTCTAAATCCACCTGAGATGGCAGAGGCCTCAGTTAAGGTCAAACCCAAAAAATGGCCCTTCCAACAGTACAGGTCAAATGGGCAGACACCTGGCCGATGAATTTCAATGCAGAGAAACGTGAGGTGGTGCATGCTGGGAGAAGAAACACAGAGACAATACAGGCTCAATGATCCAACTCTGAGGGGAGTACAGGAGCAGAGGGACCTCTGGGTTCAAGCTGACCAGGCAAACTGAAACAGTTGTTACAAAGGCTTATAGGATCCTCATAGGATTTATAAATAGAGGCATGGGGTATAAAAACAAGGGTGTGATAGTACATCTCTACAAATCAATGGCCAGGCCACAATTGGAGAATTGTGTTCTGTTCTGGGCACTTAGTTAAGGAAGGATGTTATAACCCTGGAGATTGTACAAGGGGGAGATACCAGAATGATCCCAGGAATGAGGGATTTTAGATACAACGAAAGATTACAGATTAGGGATTTTAGATACAAGAAAAGATTCTCCGCCTTGGGGCAGAGAAGATTAAGAAGTGACTTTATTGAGGTGTTCCAAATGATGAACAGTTTCGACAGGGTAAAGGAGGGTGTTCTGTTTCTACCAGTTGGTATGTCAGTAACTAGGGGGACACAATTTCTAGATTGTCAGCAAGAGAGCTTGAAGTGAGATGAAGAGAAACTTCCTTACTCCGAGAGATGTTGGGATTTGGAACCCACTGCCTGGGAGAGTGGGGGAGGTGGATTCCATGGGAGGTTTCAAAAGAGAGCTGGATATATGGCTGAAAGGGATGAAGTTAGAGGGCTATGGAGAGAGGGGCTAGCTAGGTAGCTCTTTCAGGAGCCTGTACAGACATGATGGGTCGAATGGCCTCCTGTCCTGTAAAACTTTATGATTCTACTTCAGGCACTGGGCGTGTCATCCTGGATGTTGTCAACATGCTTCTGGAGCGGGATTGAACCTCTGACTCATGTGAGAGTGTTGCCCCTTGAACCACAACTGGCTGCATGCTCAGAGAAACCATGCACTCAGACCCAATTGTGTGCTGCTGTCTCCAAATCCCCAAAGCCTATAATCGAATGGGAAATCAATGCCAAACAGCGTGTTTTAGAGGCGATGTGAACTTCATCTGAGGGTTTGAACACCATTCACCAGATCACTAAACAAAAAACAACAAAGAACTGCAGCTGTTGGAAATCAGACACAAAACCAGAAATTGCTGGAGAAACTCAGCAGGTCCAGCAGTATCAGTGGAGAGAAATCAGAATTAACATTTAGGGCCCAGTGACATTTCTACAGAACCCAGAGTCTGCGAGAAAGACAGAAGGAGGAGGTGATCACTGAGATGAAACACTTGGAATGAGTCTGGTTTCCATCTGGCATTTCTCCACCGAACTGATCTATATCTTACTGTATTCTTTAACAACCTTCCTCACAATCCACAACTCCACCAAACCTTTTGTTGTCTGCAAACTTACTCATCAGACCACCTACATTTTCATCCAAATCATTCATATATATTACAAACAACAGCAATCCCGGCACTGACCCTTGCAGAACACCGCTGGTCACAGAACTCCAATCAGAAAAGCATCCCTCCACAACTACTCTCTGTCTTCTATGTCCAAGCCAACATTATATCAAACTACCAACTCACTGCAAATCCCAGATGTCTTAATCTTCTCGACCAGTGTACCATGTGGGATCTTGTCAAATGAGAGATGTTGCATTTTAGTATCATAAATTCAGTGTCACTTCATTTTAAAAAAAATTAATCTATTTTTGTAATCAGCCTGTTCAGAGATGTAATTGCACACCTCTGGGGCAGCTGGGACTTCCCGTCCAGGGGTCAGGACACTGCCGCTGCACATCGATATGGTCCTCATGTCACTTCTTCACAGAGACCTGTGATGCAGAATGTGTTGAATTGAGTAAAATCATGTGGGGTATGGATAGGATAAATAGACAAAGTCTTTCCCCTGGGGTGGGGGAGACCAGAACTAGAGGGCACAGGTTTAGGGTGAGAGGGGAAAGATATAAAAGAGACCTAAGGGGCAGCTTTTTCACACAGAGGGTGGTACGTGTATGGAATGAGTTGACAAGAGGATGTGGTGGAGGCTGGTACAATTAGCATTTAAAAGGCATCTGGATGGGTATATGAATAGGAAGGGATTGGAGGGATATGGGCCAAGTGGTGGCAAATGAGACTAGATTAGGTTAGGGATATGTGGTCGGCATGGACGAGTTGGACCGAAGGGTCTGTTTCTGTGCTGTACGTTTCTATGACTCTATGAGTCAGAGAATTAACGCATCCTGGTCCATGAAGGCTCCTGGTCAGCAGCAGTCTGTTGGGGTTTTGGGAGTCAGATATGGGGAATCTTCCTGTTTGAACTGAGGAAATCCCTCTCTGGGCACCTTGGATAAGCAAGACTGAGGCCCGTCTCGAGGACTTTGCAGGTTAAGGGGTCTTCCAGATGTTAGCAGGAAAAGACAGGGCAGATCAACTATTTCCACTGGTTTGTGATTCTAGAACTAGGATTCATAGTCTAAAGGTTAAGGCCAGAGAATTCAGGAGAGACATTAGGAAGTATTTCTACACACACAGTATAGGAGAATTTCAGAACTCTCTCCACAAATGGCAGTTGATGTGAGGTGAGTTAATTTTAAATCTGAGCTAGTTTTGGTTTTGTTAAGCAGATGTATTAAGGGGGATGGACCCAAGGTCTATAGAGTTAGGCCACAGATCAACCATTGAATGGTGGGATAGGTTTGAGGGGCTGAATGGCTTCCTCCTGGTTCTGTGTTCTCTCTTCTTGAGATAAAACTCAAAAGCCAATACTGACTGAATAGGTAAACGGTGACAAGCTGGAGCTATGTGACCAGGTTAGTAGCATTGTCATCCTTGGAGTCAGATGGCCTGGAGTTCAATCCCCACCTCAGGACTTGTATTTTGTTTTGAGGTGAGATGTCTTTCGACAGAGAAGTGGTTAAAGCAGGTATGTTGGCTGCTGTTGGTTCAGGTTGGTGCTCTGGGTTCTGTGGTACTGTGTGGGAACAGGGACGTCTCCCTGCATCCTGGCCAACATTATTTTCTGAACCATCACAACCAGAAATAGACACTTTGCTCACATTCACCTCATCCTTTAGAAAAAAAAATTGCCCCAACCTGAACTCTGTTGAGTCAACATTAACCATTAGGAGCCAAACTGAACCCAGCCTAGAACAAAATTATATGCCATTGGTATAAAGAAAAGACAGATATTTGTATTTGGAAATGCGAATATCAGATTTTGTTTTGATAACGTTCATGTGAAGTGCCTTGGGAAAGTACAGTACACCAAAAGTGCTTTCTTAGTTGTGGTGCCACTATCACTGAATAAATGATGCACACCAATTCAGGACTACAGGTGCTGGAGATCAGAGTCTAGATCAGAGCGGTGCTGGAAAAGCACAGCAGGTCTGGCAGCATCCGAGGAGCAGGAGAATCATCGTTTTGGGCAGGAGCCCTTCATCAGGAATGGATTGCAGATGAAGGGCTCCTGCCCAAAACGTCGATTGGCCAATTCACTCTTATTTAACCCAGGAGAATTGTTAAATAGTTTAAAGGGAGTCTATCTGTAAACAACTGTAACAGGAGTGAGATGGGAAAGATATAAAAGAGACCTAAGGGGCAACCTTTTCACACAGAGGGTGGTACGTGTATGGAATGAGCTGCCGGAGGAAGTGGTGGAGGCTGGTACAATTGCAACATTTAAGAGGCATTTGGATGGGAATATGAATAGGAAGGGTTTGGAGGGATATGGGCCGGGTGCTGGCAGGTGGGACTAGATTGGATTGGGATATCTGGTTGGCATGGACAGGTTGGACTGAAGGGTCTGTTTCTGTGCTGTACGTCTCTATGACTCTATGTGGTTTGCATGGGTTCTGAAAAATTTAGTGTCAGAAAAATATTAATGACAAAGTGAGCAGCGCAGGGTGAGGGAAATACTTGGTGAGTGAGATTGTACTTAGATCTGTATTGGAGCAGTACTGATGATTGAGGGAACCAAAAAACACTGGAGATCACAGTGGGTCAGGCAGTGTCCGTGGAGAGAGAGTGAGCTCACATTTCGAGTCTGGGTGACTCCATCAGAGCTGGTGTGAAGTGTGGAGGGGGCAGCGTTTTCTGCTGTGCAGGGGTGGGGGGGGGAGGGTGGGGGGGTGGAGATGGAGTGCTGGGGAGAAAGGCTGGTGACAGTTCAGGTGAAGTGATCAGAATGTGAGAATTGCAGAACAATGGGCGTGTCTCCTATCAGACCGGGAAGGAGAGACAGTCCCACTGGTGTGGGGGGAGGACATGGTGACAGAGAATGTAACAGGGAAACCTAAAAGAAAGGGAAGGAGTGGGTTCACAATTTGAAGCTGTTGAGCTCAGTATTAACTCCAGAGGCTGTAAAGTGCCTTGCCTGAAGGGGAGATGTTGTTCCTCCAGTTTGTGCTGGGACTCCCTGGAGCACTGCAGCATGCTGAGGACAGATATGTGGGTGTAAGCAGCACACTGTGTTAAAATGACTGGCTACACAAAGGTCAGAGTCATGCTTGCGCATGTAGCGGAGGTGTTCCACAAAGTGGTCACCCAGTCTGCGTTTGGTTTCTCCAGTGTAGAGTAGGCCACATTGGGTGCACTGAATACAATACACAAGGTTGTGACTGAGGTGTAGTTACTGACTAATTGGCATCAAATTGCCAGTGACAGATCCTGTGAAGGGTGATTGGATTGTAACGTATGTCAAGACTCTTAGAGAGGATGGGCAGGTTGATGGCAAATGCTGTTCGATGTGAAGCTTATTGAAATGGTCCAGTAGCTTAAGGATACATTTCCGATATGGAGAGATATTAAACTCAGGTGAGAAGACAGGAGAAACTGGTGTGTCAAAATATTGTGAAGCATTACACATTAGGGTCAGGATGACAGAGGGTGACCAAAGGCTAAACAGGCTGGGATTCTACTCCCTGGAGTTTCGAAGAATGGGAGTTGACCCCATTGAAACATCTCGGAGTCTGAAGGGGTTTGACAGGGTGGATGCTGAGAGGGTGTTTCCCATCAGGGGAGAGGCTCAGAGCAGAGGGCACAGTCTCAGAATAAAGGGACATCCATTTAAGGCTGAGCTGAGGAGGAATCTCTTCTGTCAAAGGGTTCAGAGTCTTTGGAACTCCTTGCCACGGAGAGAGCTGTGGGGGCAGAGGCCTTGTATATGTTTAAGGCTCAGATCGATTCTTGATCAGGAGGGAAATGAAGGATTACGGGGAAAGGACAGGAAAGTGGACTTGAGGAGTGTTGGTTCAGCCATGACACTATTGAATAGCAGAGCAAGCTCAAGGGGCTGAATGGCCTATTCCAGCTCCTATTTCTTATCATCTTATTATTTGCCACACAGAAACAGGCCGTTCAGCCCAATTGATCTAGACTATATATTTATGCTCCATACAAATCTCACTCTGCTCCATCTAATGCCCCCACCAAATAGAGGGGGCCTTTATATTTGCCTCACTATTCTTTATGGTAGTGCATTGCATATTCCCCTCACCACTCCCTGTTTCTATGGAATTCTCTGTTGGATTTATTTGTATTTATGGCCTCAGCCTGGTTTGGGCCACAAATGAAAACAGCTTTGCTTCATCAACCCTTTTGTATAGAACATAGAACGGTACAATACAGGAACAGGCCCTTCGGTCCACCATGTCTGTGCTGACCATGAAGCCGTTGTAAACAAATCCCATCTGCCTAAACATGGTCTATATCTCTCTATTCCCTACCTCTACATGTGTCTGTCTAAGTATCTCTGAAACATTGCTATTGTATGTGTTTCTACCACCTCCCTGGTAGAACATTCCAGGCACCTACTGAACCCTGTGTAAAAACCTTGTTTCGCACATCTCCTTCAAACTTTCCCCCCCTCACCTTAAACTTATGCCCCCTAGTATTCGACAGTTCACCCCTGGGAATAAAGACTCTGACTGTCCACCCTATTCGTGTCTCTCAATTTTATTTACTATGACAGATCGCCCCTCAGCCTCTGACTCTCTGGTGAAGACAATCTAAGTGCATCCAACCTCCCCTTATAGCGAATAGGCTCCAATCCAGGCAATATCCTGGGAAACCTCCTTTGTAGCCTCTCCAAAGCCTGGACATCCTTCCTATAGTGTGGGTGACCAGGACTGCACACAGCTGCATACAGTTTCACAGCTGCAACATGACATGACAGATCTTTTACACTCAAAGCCCTGACCGATGAAGGCAAGCATGAATAGGGTTAATAGCCAAAGTGTTTTTTTTTTCCCAGGGTAGAGGAGTCCAGAACTAGAGGGCATAGGTTTAAGGAGAGAGGGGTAAGATTTAAAAGGGACCTAAAGGGCAACTTTTTCACACAGAGGGTGGTGCGTGTATGGAACCAGCTGCCAGAGGAAGTGGTGGAGGCTGGTACAATTACAACATTTAAAAGGCATCTAAATGTATATGAATAGGAAGGGCTTAGAGGGATATGAGCCAATTGCTGGCAAATAGAACTAGATTAATTTAGGATATCTGGTCAGCATGTACAAGTCAGACTGAAGGGTCTATTTCCGTGCTGCATATCGCTATGACTCTGACTTTAAGAAAATACAGACTTAACTCGATTGTTAAAAAAAAACTGAGGGGGCGATGACAATATGGTCTGGAATTGAAAATATATTTACAATCTGGAACGCAGTGACTGAAGGGATATCAGAAGCAGATTGAACAGGAATGATTGAAAGGTAATTGGATTAAATATTTGAAAAGATGCGATTCGCAGGGATGCAGCTGATTGGCTGGCTCATGGGAAGGGCCAGCCCCAGCGCTGTGAGTAGAGTGGCCTCATTCTGTGCTGTATCGTTCTCGGGTTTACTATCTCCCCTCCCACCTGCTCGAATGGTTCAGCAGCAAACACGACATCACCTCAGCGATCCTGTCCCCAGACTGTTTACTCCTTTCCTTTGTTGGTGACTTTCTTTCTTCCCTCGTGTGTCACAGGCGGTGCATTGTGCTCTAGGGGACTTGAGCTGGTTGTCATGGAAACGCCCAATTTCCTTTCGGAGAGCGGGAGAGAAGTTGGCTGCAGGGGCTTCCCAGGGATATCAGCACACAGCTTCATAAAACCAGCCATTGTTCCATCTCCCACTGATACCCTTGCTGCCTCTATCAATTGGAAATATCTCTTACACTTCCCATCTGTGAGGGAGAACTCAGAGAGAGAGAGGATTGATGTCAGACACAGTGACAGTTCCCTCATTGCCGGGATGGACCTGACCAAATCTCAGCTCAATTTAACCATTTGGGGAACGGTGGGGGGTGGGGCGGAATGGCCGAAGGTGACAGAGGGTCAGGGGGTATGGAGGATTGTGCAGTGGGAATGTGGAGTGCAACCTCTCAGGGAGAATAACCGAGGGACATTTAAGAGGAAATCAGATAAACCCATAAGGAAAAAAACACACGAGGGTGATGGGAGGAGGATTGCATAGTGCATAAATACGAGGAGGACTAGTTGGGCTGAATGGCCTGTTTCTGTGCTGTAATATTCTCTGTCATTTGGAATGGAATGAGCTGTTTCTGAAGGACCTGCCAAATTCAAAGGGCAGTCGCCTGGTCTTTTACATCCAGCTTCAGGAGTCTCTGAAAAGGAGGATTCCTCCTCCACATCCTTCTGGAGAGAGGAGCACTTCCGAGTTGGGCATCTCGCACGGATTAGGCTGTATCTCTTGAGGAAAAGGGATTGGCTATCTTTGGTGAATAAAGCACTTTCATCCAAGCCAAAAGATTGTGTGTTTGACCCCCTAATCCAAGAATCTGCTCAGAAAATATCTGGGTGGAATGGTCCCATGGGTAAACCCAGTGGGATCTGTTGACCATCTGAAATGGGTCACTCAGTAAGATCTCAACAGGTGACCCAGTCACGATGCCATTGGTGTGTGTGAGAGTCTGAGTGTGTTTGTGTGTGCATATGTGAGAATGTGTGCATATGTATGTGTGTGAGAGAGAGTGTGAGCATCTGTGTGTGAGTGTGAGCATGTATGTGTTTGCATGTAAGAGAGTGAGAGCGTGTGTGTGAGCGCATCTGTGTGAGAGTGCGTGTGAGAGTGCGTGTGAGTGAGAGTGAGACTGAGTGCATGTGTGTGAGTGTGTATGAGTCCATGTGTGAGTGAGAGAATGTGTGTGGGAGTGCGTTTGTATGTGAGTGAGAATGTATGTGAGTGAGAGTGCATGAGTGAGAGTGTGTGTAAGTGTATGTGTGTTTGACAGAGACCATGCATGTCTGTGTGAGTGAGTGTAAGTGAGAGTGCATGAGTGTGTAAGAGAGAATGTGTGTGTGTGTGAGTTGTGTGTATGTGTGTGTGTGTGTGTGAGAGTGTGTGTGTATGTAATGTGTGTGTGTGTGTGAGTTAGAGTGTATGTGAGAGTGTGTGTGAGTACGTGTGTGTGTGCATGCGTGTGTGAGAGTACGTGTTTGTGTGTGTGCGTTAGTGTGAGAGTAAGTGTGTGTGCTTGTGTGTGTGTGCATGTGTGTGTGTGCATGTATGTGCGTGTGTGAGTGAGAGTGCGTGTATGTGTGTGAGTGCATGTGTGCGCATGTGTGAGTGTGCGAGTGTGAGAGTGTGTGCGTGTGTGAGTGCATGTGTGCGCGCATGTGTGTGTGTGTGTGGAACCTTGCGCAGTAAAGCTGATGTGTTTCCCACGTTCTGACAGTGACTGCACGCCCTTTACTAGGATGGTCCTGAGGGTATGAAATACAAGTCTTCGTTTTGACACACTCTAAAGGAACAGGTTTCAGGACTTTTTAAAAACAGGTGAAATTATGTATCTTCAGTTTTAATGCCCAGGCTGTGGACACTTTATTGGCTGAGCCTGATGGAACAACTCCCATAAACATGCAGTCTGTCTAGCTCAGGTTACCATGACACTGCACTTTGTGTTAAGATAAATTACTTCCCTGATTTCACATGGAAGCATCTTGGCCTAGTTTTAAAATTCCATCTCCTTTCACTTTTCAATAAATTCCTGCAAATACTACAGCAAGCCATTTGGCCCTTCTGCTCTGTGCTGGTGTTCACCCTGCACATGAGCTCCCATCCTCCCCTCAGTGTATTAGCCGTCCCTTGATTTGGATTCCCCAGCTAGAGTAGATTGTTTCTCTTGCTCTTCCCCGTTGTCCTTTTGAAACTGCGCCCAGATGATTGCTCAGCTTTATAAACTCCAGAGGACACAAACCAGTTGGTGCCCTTCCTCATTTAACCCCATCCCTCCTTCTATTCCTGGTGAATTGGTGCTGTACCCTGTGTAAGGCCGGTTAATCTGACTGAAAGCGCCCAGAATTGAATACTGTTACCCCTCAGAGTATTCCAATGAGGTATAGGGGCGTATTGGACCCAAGAACAAAGGAACAGAAATAACACCATTCAGCCCACTGGGGCTGCTGCACCTTCAATCATGGCTGATAAGTTTCTCAACCTCATTCTCCCACTTTCTCCCCATAAGCCTTGATCCCCCTGATACTCAAGAACAGATTGACCATGAGAAATTCAAATTGTAGTTACTCACTTTGAAGAGTTTGAGGTGTTTCTCTGGAGGCTGTATATGTTAAAGTTTCAGCCTTCATTCTGAATACCACATCAGACCATTTGGCCCTGCTGTTCTGTGCTGACTAATGGGAGTTGGAATGGGGATGCACCAGCTGACTCCCAGTTTAGGAGATGAACACAGGGACAGTATCATCGAGTCATACAGTACGGAAACAAATCCTTCGGCCTAAATGCTCTGTACTGGTGTTTAAACTCCAAATGGGCTTCCTCCCAGCCCCTCTTCATCTCCCCCACATCACATTGTCCTTTCTCCCTCGTCTTTATCCAGCTTCCTCTTAAATGCAGCAGTTTAACTCATCACCACTTCCCGTGGGTGTGAGGTCCACCTTCTCCCCACTCTCTGCGTCCCAACCTTTCTCTTGAATTCTTGTTTGGATCTACTGCAACTGTCTTATACGGATGATCCCAGAACCAAACACTCTCTCTCTCTCTCTCTCTCTCTCTCTACCTGGGATAGCACTGCTGCCTCTCGGCACCAGGGACCCAGGTTTGATTCCATCCCCGGGCAACTGTCTGTGTTGAGTTTGCACGTTCTCCCTGTGTCTGTGTGGGTTTACTCTGGGTGCTCCGATTTCCTCCCACATTCCAAAGATGACAAGAATCTCTTGTCAAGAGGAAGAAGGAGGCTTATGTAAAGATGAAACGTGAAGACTCAGTTAGGGTGCTTGAGAGCTATAGGTTAGCCAGGAAGGACCTAAAGAGAGAGCTAAGAAGAAGCAGAAGGGGACATGAGAAGTCTTTGGCAGATAGGATCAAGGAAAACCCTAAAGCTTTCTATAGGTATGTCAGGAATAAAAAAATGACTAGAGTAAGATTAGGGCCAGTCAAGGAGAGTAGTGGGAAGTTGTGCATGGAGTCCGAGGAGATAGGAGAGGTGCTAAATGAATATTTTTTGTCAGTATTCACATAGGAAATAGACAATGTTGTTGAGGAGAATACTGAGATACAGGCTGTTAGATGAGATAGGATTGAGGTTCATAAGGAGGTGGTGTTAGCAATTCTGGAAAGTTTGAAGATACATAAGTCTCCTGGGCCAGATGGGATTTATCCTTGGATTCTCTAGGAAGCCAGGGAGGAGATTGCTGAGACTTTGGCTTTGATCTTTATGTCGTCGTTGTCTACAGGAATAGTGCCAGAAGACTGGAGGAGAGCAAATGTTGTCCCCTTGTTCAAGAAGGGGAGTAGAGACAACCCTGGTAATTTTAGACCAGTGACCATTACTTTGGTTGTGGGTAAAGTGTTGGAAAGGATTACAAGAGATAGGATTTATAAACATCTAGACAGGAATAAGTTGATTTGGGATAGTCAACATGGTTTTGTGAAGGGTAGGTCATGCCTCACTAACCTTACTCAGTTCTTTGAGAAGGTGACCAAACAGGTGGATGAGAATAAAGTGGTTGATGTGGTGTGTATGGATTTCAGTAAGGCACTTGATAAGGTTCCCCATGGTAGCCTATTGCACAAAATACAGAGGCATGGGATTGAGGGTGATTTAGCAGTTTGGATCAGAAATTGGCTAGTTCTAAGAAGACAGAGGGTGGTGGTTAATGGGAAATGTTCATCCTGAAGTTCAGTTACTAATGGGGTACCGCAAGGATCTGTTTTGGGGTCACTGCTGTTTGTTATTTTTATAAATGACCTGAATGAGGGCAGAGAAGGATGGGTTAGTAAATTTGTAGATGACATTAAGGTTGGTGGAATTATGAGCAGTGCTGAAGGATGTTGCAGGCTAGAGAGGGACATAGATAAGCTGCAGAGCTGGGCTGAGAGGTGGCAAATGGAGTTTAATGTGGAAAAGTGTGAGGTGATTCACTTTGGAAGGAGCAACTGAAATGCAAAGTACTGGGCTAATGGTAAGATTCTTGGTAATGTAGATGAGCAGAAAGATCTCGGTGTCCATGTGCAGAGACCCCTGAAAATTGCCACCTAAGGTTGCTAGTGTTGTTAAGAAGGCGTGTTTGGTTTTATTGGGAGAGGGACTGAGTTTCGGAGCCATGAGGTCATGTTGCCGCTTTACAAAACTCTGGTGTGGCCGCACTTGGAGTATTGTGTACAGTTCTGGTCACCGCATTATAGGAAGGATGTGGAAGCATTGGAAAGGGTTCAGCGGAGATTTACCAGGATGTTGCCTGGTATGGAGGGAAGGCCTTATGAGGAAAGGCTGAGGGAACTGAGGCTGTTTTTGTTGGAGTGAAGAAGGTTGGGAGGTGACTTAATAGAGACATATAAGGTAATTAGAGGGTTAGACAGGGTGGACAGGGAGAGCCTTTTTCCTTGGATGGTGATGGCTAACACGAGGGGACATAGCTTTAAATTGAGGGGTGATAGATATAGGACAGATGTCAGAGGTAGGTTCTTTACTCAGACAGTAGTAGGGGTGTGGAACAGTAGTCGACTTGCCAACTTTAAGGACATTTGATTAGACATTGGATAGGCATATGGATGAGAATGGAATAGTGTAGGTTAGATGGGCTTCAGATTGGTTCCACAGGTCGGTACAACATTGAGGGCCAAAGGGCCTGTACTGCGCTGGAATGTTCTATGTGGAGGTTCGGGTGGATTGTCCCTGGGAAATACAGGGTTTACAGGGATAGACTGGGGAGGTGAGTCTGGGTGGGATGCTCTTTGGAGGGGTCAATAAGCACTCGATGGGCTGAATGGCCTGCATCCAGGGATAGGGATTCTATTCTAAGGTTCTCTCTCTCTCCCCATTCAGAATTTCACACTTTGACCCTCAGTCTGACTGACCGTAGCGTCTCCATGTACCTTATATCTGTCAGGTTGGATTTACTGTGCAGACTTGGCGAATTTCAAAGTTAGCATCAGGCCAGGAATACTTGACCTCAGTTGCACCAGGATTGAGAAGGGAGAGGAAGACAAGGATTGGGGGCCCTTCAGTTGATCTCTACCCAGTGACCGTGCCAAGACCCACCCCAACCGGACAGCCTCCCAGTTCAAAACATCTGCTGACTCCTGTGGTTGCACAGCTCAGTGGGACCTGTTTCCTGGACTGACAGGTGGGGAGCAGACATTCAGGTTAAACACACAGAGAGCTCAGTGTAACATCAGCGAGCTTCAGAAAGGAGCTTTCGGGAAAGGCTGTCTGGACACAGAGAGAGAGAGAGAGAGAACAGTGAGGACTCCGTCAATGTTCCCACAGGTTCTCCTCTCAGGCTGAGCAATGAAGGGGTTAATCTGTGCCGCAGCGACATTGTAACTAACCTGGTTATTCTGAAATCCTGTAATCACATTACTGATGTGGGATTTGTTGGGATAAGGCAGCTCATTGTGTAAGTACACAGTTAAGACTGCAGTCCCTCCTGACCACAGCACAGCTTTCTCAATGAGCTCTTTGTTCACCCCAATCGCAGGGGTTTGCCTCTGAATTGCACACTCATGTTCAGCTGGGAATGGGACAGACATGGCAGTAACACACCGCTGCCCCTTCCAATACAGCCCCTCTCACCCTGACCCTACACCCCCATACCCTCACCCTGACACCACACCCCAACTCCCCCCCCTCAGCCCTCTCCCACCCTGACCCTACACCCCCCCCACCCTGACTCCACACTCCAACTCCCCTCCCTCAGCCCTCTCCCACCCTGACCCACACCCCCCCCACCCTGACTCCACACCCCAACTCCCCTCCCTCAGCCCTCTCCCACCCTGACCCACACCCCCCCCACCCTGACTCCACACCCCAACTCCCCTCCCTCAGCCCTCTCCCACCCTGACCCACACCCCCCCCACCCTGACTCCACACCCCAACTCCCCTCCCTCAGCCCTCTCCCACCCTGACTCCACACCCCAACCCCACCACTTTCAGGCCCCTCCCACCATGACCCACCCCCACCCTCCCTCAGCACCCTCATCTTCTGGCAACCCCTCCCACCTTGACTCTGCACCACCAACCCTTCAACCCCCTCCCACTCTCCCACAGCCCCTTCCTGCTCTCCCCGAACCTCCTCCCAACCCGACTCTCCTCAACTCTCCACAATCCCAACTCCATCCCTCAACACCCTCCCATACTAACTCCCCTAATCCATCAACACCCTCCCACCCCGACTCTCCCATCCCTCAACCCCCTCCCACCCTCAATCCCCTTTCACCCCAACTCCCCCATCCATCAACACCCTCCCATCCTGATTCCCCTTGATCTCTCAACATCCTTCCACCCCGACTCCTCCCACCTCTCAACACTCTCCCTCAACCCCCTCCCATCCTTCTCCATCAATCCCACCCTCCTTCAAACCCCAACCCTGACCCTTCCTCAATGCCTTCCCACCCCAATTTGCCTCCATCCCATCAGTTCACCCCCTGGCGATCTGTGGGACAAAGGACAATGTGACAATATTTCATCACCTGATTTTGGGATTTAGTTTCATTGTTGGATGTTGCTCATAGATCACTGAGTCAACTCAGATACTGGGAGCAGGTATTACCCACAATGTGTTGTCTTACTGGGCTGAGACTGGTTCAAATCCTGTCCTATACAATTGTAAAACTTTAACAAAATATTGGGAATTTGAAATTCTGTACCTCACTGGGAGCTGACTGTCAGACTGTCTTTCAGAATCCGTCTGGTTCATTACTGCTCTGTGAGCGTGACCATCCTTACTAGTCTGGCCCTCCATGTGACTTCAGACCAACACCACTGCCTGAGGAAGTGCCTCAGCAAGATAATTCTTTACTCTCAAGTAAAAACAACATACTACAGATACTGAAATTGGAAATAAAACCAGAAAGTGCTGGAGGAGCTCAGCAGGTCTGGCAACATCTGTGGAGAGAAATGCAGAGATAAAATTTCCAGTCTGATATGACTCTATTTCACTGTCCTGAGCCTCCAACACTGCGACACTCCCTCAGCACTGACCCTCCGACAGTACAGCACTCTCTCAGGACTGACCCTCCGACAGTGCAGCACTCCCTCAGCATTGACCCTCTGACAGTGCGGCACTCCCTCAGCACTGACCCTCTGACAGTGCGGCACTCCCTCAGTCCTCACCCTCTGACAGTGCGGCACTCCCTCAGTCCTCACCCTCTGACAGTGCGGCACTCCCTCAGCACTGACCCTCTAACGGTGTGGCACTCCCTCAGCACTGACCCTCCGACAGTACAGCACTCCCTCAGCACTGACCCTCCGAAGGTGCAGCACTCCCTCAGCACTGACCCTTCGACAGTGCGGCACTCCCTCAGCACTGACCCTCCGATAGTGCAGCACTCCCTCAGCACTGACCCTTCGACAGTGCGGCACTTCCTCAGCACTGACCCTCCGATAGTGCAGCACTTCCTCAGCCCTGACCCTCCGATAGTGCAGCACTTCCTCAGCACTGACCCTCCGATAGTGCAGCACTTCCTCAGCACTGACCCTCCGATAGTGCAGCACTCCATCAGCACTGACCCTTTGACAGTGCAGCACTTCCTCAGCACCGACCCTCCGACAGTGCGGCACTCCCTCAGCACTGACCCTCCGACAGTGCGGCACTCCCTCTGCACTGACCCTCCGACAGTGCGGCACTCCCTCAGCACTGACCCTCCGACAGTGCGGCACTCCCTCAGCACTGACCCTCCGACAGTACTTTATTCTGAGTTTTCTCCCAGACCTTTTACCCAATGAATACACTGGGATGGCTTGATCTCACACTGTTCTAGTAAGGCCTGGTGTTTATGGTGTTTATGATTGAGTTGAAGTTGGCCTGCGGTTTTGCAGTGTTCTGTCTAGAGCTGTCACTGCTCGTTTCATTGGCTTGGGACATGGATCAAGGTGGTTGCCAGTTGGTTCTGACACATGGCTGTCCTGCTGGGTCAGGGCGGTGAAGATGGTGATTTGTTTCTCAGTGCCTGAAATGTAACAGACCCACCAACAAGGCATCACACCCCACCCCACCCCAGTAAGTCAGGAGAGTGTGTGAGAATCGTTGCTCACTCATCCCCTGCTCTTTCTAATGTATTCAGACATTATGACAATTACTGCAGTGCGTAACCATTCTGCAAATGTTTAATAAGGCTTAACCCCATCTGTGCAAAAGTGTTTGCAGCAACTGAACTGATTGGATGGTGTGATGAAAACAACAATGACTTGCATTTATATAGAACCCCCTCTATTCCAATGGCCCAAGGTGCTTCTCAGGAGCAGAGTGTAACACTGAGACACAGCAGGAAATATTCAGTCCCACCGCCAAAAGCTTGGCCAATTTTATAGATCTTAGGAGCATCTTAATGGGGTCAGGGGAGGGCGTGAAATTGGGGTGGGCTGGGAGGTTAGGGAGGAAATTTCAGAGTCTGGGTGTTCACCAATGTGCAAGCAATTAAACTTTTTCATCAACACCCCTCTCATTTATTCGCCATCTTTCAGAGCCTCGGAATGTCCCAGAGCACAGACGACAGCGCAATGTTTCTGGACACACAGTCAGTGTTGTGTGATGTGGTGACGGCAGCAGACTGTTTGTACACAGCAGGATCCCACAAACAGCTCCACGTAAACGATCCTGGCTAGTCTGACGCTGGTAGCGTTGGCTGAGCCGTAAATCCTGGCCCCATTCACTGCGGAGAAACCCCCTCCCCCCCCCACCCCCATCCCCATCCCCATCCCCATCCCCATCCCCATCCCCTTCCCCATCCCCATCCAGATCACTCAGGAGAACAGGCCCAATTTAGTGAGAACGTACAGACTGTTGCACGGAGTGATAGGGTGGGGAGGGAAACTGGGAGGGGGACACTTTTAAAAATATGTGGAATAAACACATTGAGGGCAGGAAGAATGTAGCTTTGACTTAAATTTAAATAAACAGCAACCTGTGTGTGTGTGTGTGGCTTAATTAGAAACTTGTGAGAACAGAGCATCACAGTGATTACTGACACCGTACTAATTCCCTGGCCCTCTGCCATCAAACATATTTTTGCAAGGACATTCTGCCCGCGATCTGCGAGCCCCGGTGCCGTGTGTGGCTGTTCCAGTCTCGATCCCTTGCTGCCTCCACCCATTTGGGCCCTCTCTCTAGGCCTCAGTGCTGTCTGCGTGCATAAAATAAACCATAACTTTTTATTAAAATAACAGATACCATCGAAGGGAGTAACAGGGCTATAATTCTATTTGGGTGATGTTATATACCGCAAACGGTGAAGTTTGCAGCCAGTTTATAAAAGAGCATCCAAGTAACTGGTCTGAATTCCAGGCCGATGGCTCTCTCATAGGTATTTATTTTAAGGAACAGAGCTCCTCTGTCTGAAGTTAGCTCAGGGAAAGGTTGAGAAATCACAAGACCACAATCACAGCCAGTTTCAGGCCCTGGGGATCTCATCTGTTGCTGCGCTCCTGTGACCATGAGGTATACATTTCAAACTGTCTTTCTCCAGCCCAGGCCATTTTGGACTGAGATGAGGAGGGATTTCTTTGCTCAGAAAAGGCGGTGGTCTGTGGAACTATCTGCCCGAGAGACGTGGGGAAGTTCAGTATCCTCAAGAAAGAGTTTAATGGATTTCTAGATATTTATGACAAAGGATAATGTGGGGAGATGGTGTTGGCGAGATCATCCAGAGTGGTGGAACAGGTTTGAGGGGCAGAATGGCCTACTCCTGCTCCTATTTCTTTCGTTCTGGCAGAGGTGAGGGGTTGTTCAGTGGACTAGCAATCCATGAGCCAAGCAAATTTCATAAACTCAGCAGGTCCAGCAACATCTGTGGAGTGAGAGACAGAGTTAAGGTTTTGAGTCCAATAGTTTTTCTTTAGAGCACAGAACACTGCTGACTCCGTCCTGACAAACTGTCATACTGGACTCAAAACGCTAACTCTGCTTCTCTCTCCACTGCTGTGACCAGACCTGCTGAGTTTGTCCAGCATTCTGAGAGTTTGTTTCAGATTTCCAGCAGCCCCAGTGTTTTGCTTTCTGATGGATCAGGTGCAAGTTCCAGAAACAGGGATTCAAATCCAATCACGGCATTTATGGAATTTGATGCAATAAAAATGCAGAATAAAATATCACTCCAAACGGTGTGCATGTAGCGTTACCAAAACCCATGTGATTCACTCTTATCTCTCAGCCATCTCAACATGGTCTGGCCGACATGGGACTCCAGACCCACACACTATGGTTGCCTTTTAACTGCCTTTCAAAATGACACTAGCAAGGTTCAGTAATGAGGGGGCGCTGCACTGTCAGAGGGTCAGTGCTGAGGGAGTGCCGCACTGTCGGAGGGTCAGTGCTGAGGGAGTGCCGCACTGTCGGAGGGTCAGTGCTGAGGGAGTGCCGCACTGTCGGAGGGTCAGTGCTGAGGGAGTGCCGCACTATCGGAGGGTCAGTACTGAGGGAGTGCCGCACTATCGGAGGGTCAGTACTGAGGGATTGCCGCACTATCGGAGGGTCAGTGATTAGGGAATGCCTCACTGTTGGAGGGTCAGGGCTGAGGGAGTGCCACACTGTCAGAGGGTCAGTGCTGAAGGAGTGCCGTACTGTCAGAGGGTCAGTGCTGAGGGAGAGCCGCACTGTCGGAGGGTCAGTGCTGAGGGAGTGCCGCACTGTCGGAGGGTCAGTGCTGAGGGAGTGCTGCGCTATCAGATATGTTGCCCTTTCTTGTTTTTCTGAGGAGTCCCCTCACCTCACAAGTGAAATTGAAATATCTTACGACACAAATTGTGTGATTGGAGAGGATTCTCCTCTGAGTCCTGATGAATATCCCTCAATCCACATCAATAAATACAGACTTTCTGGTCAAATGTGCTGTGTGTGGGAGATGGAGTGCAGACATTAACTGCCGAAGCTATAGTTTACAACAGCGACTTCAGCTTCAATAGTATTTCATTATCTGGTGAGTATTTTGGGACTTTGAGTATGTGAGAAACTTTCTGTAGAAATCCCAGAGGTTCTCTTTGTGAGTCTCCTTTGTCCCTTGATATTTTGTTGGCAGTTACACAGAGCACAGAAACGGTGTCCTCCTCCTGTCCAAGTCACTGCAAGGGGATGTAATCTCCCCAACCCAGCCTCCCTGACCCATCCCGTGTGCCCAAATCCCAGTATCCATTTTTTTTAGTGTGATTGTGTTACTTTTAGAGAGCAGTGAAGATTATCCCATTCCCTTGCCTGAACTTGATGGGTTGACTATCTAACAGTTTAGGAGGTGGTGGGTCATTCAGTCTATCATTGGCACTGGCTCTCTGAACAAGCCATCCGATTGGTCCTGCTGTCTAGTGCCCCTCTTCAGCCCTACAAAACCCATTCTCCCTTGCAATTATTTATTCAGTTCATCTTTGTCAAAGTTCCTACTAAATCTGCTTCAACTGCCCAAGTCACACCAACATAGTGCACTAGAGAAAGTCTCATCTCTCTTTAATATCCATTACCTTGAAATATGGTTTTGTCCAAAGTTATTTTGCTTCTAACCTTTATTTGTCCTCCAATTCCTACCCAGCTTAGCAATTGGTTAACACAAATACACTGAAAATAATTAATTTAATTGATTTCCATTACTTCTTGGGCTGTATTTGAATTCAGGTCCCAGTGCTGAACAGGAATATTTACACCTTATCCTGAATCAGCAAATTAGGGTTTTGTTTTCTGAAGCATTTTGCAACAGTTTGGTTATGTTTCTCTTCATATTTTTTAGAAAAGAAAAACAGACCGTTCTCGCCCCTTTAGTCTGTGATTTCACAATCAGCCTGAAACAAACAGACAGAGTCTTACTCTGAAACCCACAGGCAGGGAGGAACATGAAATCATTTGTAGAACTGTCTTAATTGTTGCTTTAATCTTCACCCATGGGGAAGGGATGTTAAAAAATGAATAAATCTGGATTAGCCCCCATCCCTACAAACTTGCTGATCAAATTCATCTCAACAACTGATCTCACACTTGTGAATCGACAATTGTTTACAGCTTTTCTACTGAAACTAATTATCATTTTGCTTTTCATAGTCAGTACTTTAATTCTTTTAATTTATTGAGCAAAAAAAAGAGAGTAATTTGATGTGAGAGCGATTTCCCTCCAGGCTCTAGACCAATGTCTGAATCACATTGACTGTTATAAAAACAAAGGCTTTGGGTCAGGGAGAGATGGGGACAGGGTGTTTGTAGTGAGGGGAGAGATAAGGAGGATGTGCTAAATCTTTATGAATCGCTGATTAGGTCTCTGTTGGAACATCGGGTCGGATTCGAGAAGCTGCTAGGCTTTAGCAAGGATGTAGGGGAGATTTAACAGGGTGGTTCTAGGGTCGAGGGACTTCAGGCGTCTTGAGGGATTCAGGAAGCTGGGACTGTTCTCCTTAGACCAGGAATATATATCGTGTTCAAAACCATGCATTGTTCGAAATAAGGAGAAACTGTTTCTAATGATAGAAGGGTCAGGACACAGATTAATGTCATTGAGAAAATGCACTGCCTGAAAATGTTTAAGTTCATAGGAGCTCCATTCAAAAGGAGATCTGGATAAATATCTGAAGGTTGGAAAATTATCCAGGCAACAGATTGGGAGGGGGAGACAAGCAAAGGACACCCTCCTGTCATATCCTTTTGTGATTTCACAAATGCATTCAAGATGGGCGAGAGAAAAAACACACACCCCCACCCACATCCCTCCACAAACACACACACACACACACCCCCACATCCCTCCACACACAAATAAACCCACACACACACACACACACACACACACACAAACAAACACTCATTTCCCCCCTTACCCTCCACACCCCCCAACACACACACAATCTGAGGTTTATAGAAGAAACAGGTAAGCTGACATGTCCATCTTTACACATTTATTTTGTCAAAAGCACTGTTACATTGTACTAAACTAGGTGTAACAAAATGGGAAGCTATGAAATTCATATAATTTCAGACCTGCACAACAGGGTATATATAAATCCTTCAGTTCACCTTACTACCAGCAACAGAGTGACAATGAGGGGCTCAGGTTAGACTGGACAGGAGTTGTACCGTGAATCAGTTGGACAACACCTCATGCTCTTGGCCAATACTCGCCCCATCCCCCAGCAGCTACCGAACACAAGGAAACCAAGATCAGTTTATCACAGGCCATCAGCGTCTCCTCCAGTAATCTGTGTGATTACTGAACATTGTAGGAACAACAGGGCACTGTCTATTCTCCAGTTTATCCAGGTGCTAAAGGCAGGAAACTGCAAGGACTTTCAATATTTCACAACATGCTCACGGATTGAGGGGCTACAGCTTTATGGGGGTGGGGGAGGAGATGGGAGGGGGAAGATGGGAGGGGGGAGGAAAAAAGAGATGGGAGGGGTAGGTATTGAGAAGCTAATAGTATTCCCAGATCCAGTGTCACCCAAACCCCAAAACAAATTAACTAACTGAAAACAGTCATGTTCTTTCATTCATTCAGTTATGGCTGGCCAACACACAATGGGTCAGAAATAGGTTAGTATTATCAGCCTCAGGATCTGATCACAGAATTCATTCACTGTTACCCCCACCATCCCGGGGTGCCAGGCTGAGCCCAAAGTGGAAAACCTTTTACCAGTGGATTTGATTCCCTTTGTAATTGCAAAGGACAGGAAGAACATGATGTTAAATTCTCTGTCAATTCCCTTGGAGGGGGAGGTGTTGGGGTGAACACTAAAATAGGGAACTACCACACAGACAAGGGCTCTGCTTAAATATAATCTTAGTTTGTTGCTGTGGTAGAGATTCACCTGGAACAGCGGACTTCACCCTCATTCAGATCCCTCACAATATAACATCTCACTCACACACACACCCACACCTACACAATTATTTTTGCAACATTCACCCTAAACACACCAACTCTTTACTCTGGAGCTTATCCAATTAGCCCAGGCAGTGAATGTCAGAGAGCAATGGCATCAGCATCACAGGAACCCAACATCCTGGGGGTCATCATCGACCAGTAACTAAACGGGAACAGCAGTATAGACACGGTAGTTAGAATAGCAGGTCAGAGGCTAGGAATCCTACAGCCAGTAACTCACTTCCTGTCTCCCCAAAGCCTGTCCACCATCTACAAGGCATGAGTCAGGAGTGTGATGGAATACTCCCCACTTACCTGGGTGCAGCTCCAACAACACAAGAAGCTCAACACTATCCAGGACAAAGCAGCCCCACTTGATTGGTACCATATCCACAAACACCCATTCCCCCCACCACTTACACACTGCTGCTGCTGAGTGTACCATCTACAAGATGCACTGCAGAAATTCACTAAAGATCCTCAGGGAGCACCTTCCAAACCCATGACCACTTCCATCTCGAAGGACAAGGGCAGCAGATACATGGGAACACCACCCCCTGCAAGTTCCCCTCCGAGCCACTCACCATCCAGTGTCACTGGGTCAAAACCCTGGAATTCCCTCCCTAAGGCCATTGTGGGTCTACCCACAGTATATGGACTGCAGTGATTCAAAGCAGCAACTCCCCCCCACCTTCTCAAGGGGCAATTAAGGATGAGCAAATGTTGCAAGGGGCAGCTACATCCCATGAATGAATAAAGGAAAGTCCGCTCACACCTAAAGCTCCCCAGCAAGTGAATAGACTGGGCTGATTCATCATCCACTCTCCTGCAGGGCAAAGGACTCTTATTACACAGACTGAGTGAAGCTGGGGTTGTTCCCTTGGAACACAGGGGGTTAAAGCTGGGAAGTGATGGGTGTCGATGGAGTGAATACGGTCAAAGTGTTTGCAGTGACAGGAGAGGCATACATACTGAAAAACCAAAAGAAGTGCAGATAACGGAAATCAGAAACAAGATCAAAGATTGCTGGAAAAGCTCAGCAGGATCCCACAGATGCTGCAAGACCTGCTGAGATTTTCCAGCAATCTCAGATTTTGTTTTGGATATATATCAAAGATAATGAAGAACCAGCAAGAAAGGTGAGGAGAAACATTGTCAGCTTGTGACCTGGAATGTGTTCCCTCAAAGGATGGTAGGAAAATGATTTTAAAAAACCCATAGGAACAGGTTGTTCAGCCCCTCGTGCCTGTTCCTGGAAGGAGATTGAACATGCTTCTCGAATGAACACTTGTAGTTTTGGGATCAATCAACCTACAGCAGACTAGAGATTGTTATTGGGTTATCCCTGGTCTAGTTGGGATGGGTCTGCTCCAATTTCAATTAATCCCAATCCACACAAGGTTTCTGAAGACAGGCTTCTACAGAATTCAGAAAATACTCAGCAAAAGACAGCAGACCGCCTCTCATTGCACATTCCAAACAGTGCATAGTTGAGGACAATCTAATCATTATAAAATAGGATTATTAAATAAAATATTCACAAAACAGCAACAGCATTTTTTAATACTATAAAATAAATAGACCTTTAACATGACTACCAGAAACTCTGCTATTGTTGCACATTTCCATAGCATCACTGATTTGATCATTGTGCCCTTGAGGGAGTGAGCATCAAGCAGATTATTAATAATGAAGTTGCAATGGTTTATGAACATAACCCTCCGACAAGAGGCCAGTGTGGTCCTTTTTAAAGAAACACCATTTCCCCATCTGTTTATTTCTGAAACTAATGGGGACACATTTTCCCTGATGCAGCTGTGGGTAGAGTTGGACAACTGATTAACCTAGTTTCATTTCGTTGGTTCTACTTTAGTTCCAAGTGTAGGGTGGGTAATATTTTAACCAAAATAAAAAACCTTTCTGAAGGAATAAAAGGTAAAATTGAAGGATTAAATTATTCATCTGAAACGTCAGAGAATGGCTAAGTCAACACTCACATGTGTCCCTTTATAGGCATGGTTTTAATGTTCACTCTTGTTATGTCAATGGCGGGCCAACATTTATTACATCACAAGTTGCTAATTAATGATACAACAGAGTATATTTTAAGGCACAATTGGGAAGGAACTCCATTGGTAGGGGTGTATGGTCCAAAGATGTGCAAGTTAGGGTGGATTGGCCAAACTAAATTGCCCATAATGTCCAGGGATATGCAGGCTAGGTGTGTTAACCATGGGAATTAAGGGGTTACATGGAAGGGATGGGGTAAGTGTCTGGATGAGCTGCTCTTCAGAGTGTCAACATGGACTTGATGGGCCAAATGGCCTGCTTCCACACTGTAGGGATTCCATAACTCTGATTCTGAAGACTCAGATCAGGTAAAAGCTCACCAACAGCAGGTCAGAGACTGGGAATCCTGCAATGAGTAACTCACCTCCTGACTCCCAAAGTCTGTTAACCATCTACAAGTTACGAGTTACCCATGTGATGGAATACTCCCCACTTGCCTGGATGAATGCTGTAACAACACAAGAAGCTTGACACCATCCAGGACAAAACAGCCCACTTGATTGGCATCACATTCACTCCCTTCATTATCGACACTCAGTAGCAGCACTGTGTACTATCTACAACCAAAAGAGAAAATGCTGGAAAATTTCAGCAGGTCTGGCAGCATCTGTAAGGAGAGAAAAGAGCTGACATTTTGAGTCTAACTGACCCTTTGTCAAAGCTATCTACAAAGATGTACTGCAGAAATTCACCAAGGTTCATTAGACATCACCTTCCAAACCCATGACCACTTCCATCTAGAAGGACAAGGGCAGCAGATACATGGGAACATCACCCCTGCCCCAAGTTCCCCTCCAAACCACTCACCATCCTGACATGGATATATATCACCGTTCCTTCAGTGTCACTGGGTCAGAATCCTGGAATTCCCTCCCTAAGGCCATTGTGGGTCTACCCACAGCACATGGACCGCAGCGGTTCAAGGCAGCAGCTCCCCCCCACCTTCTCAAGGGGCAATTAAGGATGAGCAAGTGTTGCAAGGGGCAGCTACATCCCATGAATGAATAAAAGAAAGTCCGCTCACACCTAAAGCTCCCCAGCAAGTGACTAGACTGGGCTGATTCATCACCTACTCCCCTGCAGGGCAAAGGACTCTTATTACACAGACTGAGTGAAGCTGGGGTTGTTCCCTTGGAACACAGGGGGTTAAAGGTGGGAAGTGGCAGGAGTTCGATGGAGTAAATAAGGTCAAAGCTGCAGAGGGGATTGATTTTCAGGAAGATTCAATGGATTCGCAGTCACCGTTACAAATCAGTGTGTGTTACTTCAAATGCTGCCATGGTGTGATTTTAATTTGTCTCTAATATAGCCTTCAGAGTGAATAATCCAGTCATATCACACCCCCCCACATGTAAGGGGTGATGGGGGTAGATTTGAATAGATTTAGAAGTGCTTTAAGGATGTCTACTCACTGCTTTGTGCAGTCTCCTAGAGCTGTGACTATGACCATTGCTGCTGTGGAAAGATGACAGAAGCAGTATTGAGTTTTAGAGATCTTGTCTCTGCCCACTTTGGGCCTAACCCAGGAGGGAAAGAGGTCCCAAGGCTGAAGCCCAATCCGCTAGGCCAATGGAGTCCCTCGAAACTTCCCTGGAGACTTCATCTCATCCTCCAGAAGCCCAGACTTTCCACTCCTGCCATTGGCTCTCCCACACTTCCAATCCCATGGCACCCTGCTTGCTCACAGCCAATTGGAAAGCAAATGGAGTGTTAATTTCTTTGATTGACTGCTTCTCAACAGTCAGTCAGTTATGCCACCTCTCCCTGAACTCCCACTAATGACCTAACTCCAAACTTTGTTGAAATAATTGTTTATCATTGGCAACCAGGTTGGCTCACACAGGAAGTTCAATCTGCAGTTCCCAGGACAATCCAGGAGGGTTAGCAACTCCCGAACTGGGCCCAACATTGAGGACGAAAGCACCAGCCCTCTCAGAGCTGAAGCTACTGGACATGAAAAGTGACTTGTTGTACATCTTTGATAAGTTAGAAAGGTTAAAAGCAGTCTCTTTGTTAACGAGTGATCGCTGCCAAAAATACAGCAAAATGGATTGACCAAAGAATCAGATCCCCACTGACTCCTACAACAAACTCCATGTTGGGGCATGACAGAAGGGTGGCACAGAGCAAATACAAAAAACACAGAGGTCTCTTAAATACCGAAAACTTCTCACTACTTTGTCGATATTTCTCTTCCCAATGACCACTATTTCAAAACGAACAGGGAGGAAAACCTTTCCCCCCAGTGCTTCTGCGACCAATATTTATCCTTCAAATAATGATATTACGAGAAAGAAAACAGACCACCTGGCTCAGTGGCTGCTCGTTGGGATCTTGCTGTGCACAGATCGACTGCCATGCTTCCTACATTTACAGGAGTGGTGACCTTTCAAGAAAAGGACTGAGCTGGCTGTGAAGGGCTCTGGGGTGCCCGTGAAAGGCTGTTACACAAATGCAAGCTTTCTTTCCCTCCGTTCTGCTTCCACCTCTATCCACTCCCCAGCTCACCCCCGCCTCCACATTTTATTGTGAAGATAAAGCTAACCACAGCCTACGAGGCCTAAGCAAGTTAAAACAAAAAGGAAATGTTACTGGCGACTGAAGCAAAGCCATTTTTAACAGTTTTGACATAAAGAGGGCACTGGCGGTCACAGGTTGACATTACTTTGAGACTAGAATCCAGCTCGTTTTAATTTACAGTCTTTGATAATTCTGTTTCTTCAGAACAACTTCTGAAAGAGTAGATCTCAGTCGAAGGCCCACATGAACGATGTGACAGTTTACAATGTGCAGGGAAGCTTCAGTCCCGACAATAAAAGGAAATGGATGGTCACTTCACTCTCGGGTTGGGGGGTGGGGCACAGATCCTCCACTGGAAGGACCAGAGTGATTGACTGGAGAGTCTTCTCTCAACATCCCACTCCAGCGTAACGTTCCGTCTCACATTAAGGGCATGGTAGTGGAGTGTGGCTGTAGTCTAGAGCTCCAGCATCTTCCCGCAGTCCAGGCCAGAGACATCTCTTCATCTGAAGGTGAGAAACTTCCATACGACTGACTTCCACCCCAACACATGGGAACACCCATTGGTCAATCTTTAGAACCATGGGTGGGGATTGATTTGCCTTTTTTTCATCTTTTGCTCTTTTTTAAAACAACGAACAAGTCCCATTGGGTCCTTGGTGGGGGTGGGGGGGGGGGCGGGTGTAGGTGGGGAGATAGGATGGGGGTATATGTGTGTGTGTATGTATGTGTTGGAGGAGGGGGAATGTGGGAAAGTAGGGTCGGAGAGATCCTATGGTCGAGTGAGTGTTGTGTAGATCGGCTGCTCCCAGTGAGTGGGGCTACGAGATGGCGGCACGGAGGACGGGTCGCTGATAGACGGGTAGAGTGGCCGCTGCGATGGGCCCATGTAGGAGAAGGCAGTGTAGAGTCCGGACGCCTGGCCAGAGGGGCTGTAGTAGGATCCCGAAGGCTGGTGCTCCGAGTAGTCGAACTGGGACCTGGTGATGCTGGGGAAAGCAGAGCCATAGTGAGGGAGGCTCAGTGAGGTGTAGGTGATCTGGGCTGATGAGTGCTGTAGCTCTGTGTAGTGACCCGGATGAACTTGCTCTGTCTTGATCTGAGCTTTCGACTCGGCTGGGGTGGCCCCCGAGGAGGAGGAGGGGGCACCACCTCCACCATGCTGTTTGGAAATCCACGTCGTGGGTCCTCCAGAGCTGCCCCCCAGCCCATAATTCCCAACGTATGGCCCTCCTGCCAGGCTCTGACCATGACCCGGGTGCCCGTTGGGGGGCAGGTACTGGTCAAACTCATGGACGTCAAAGGTCTCCATGTTGGACATGACATCATGGCTCAGGTCCCCAATGTCCATGTTGCCAAAGTCGATGTGTGGCTTGCCCCTTTCCACCAGTGGGTGCCCATCCCGCTTGCCCTCCGCTTTCCCCGGCTGCATCTCGGTCTTTGGAGTGGTGGGGGGTGTTGGGGGACCGTGGTTCTGGCCTAAACACGAGATGCAAAAAGTGGGGGGGGGGGGGGGGAAGAAAGAAAAACAGAAAAGAAAGGACTGTCAGACACTGGCACAGAGGGTTCTCTCCTTAACCGAACCTGAGGAGGGGAGACAATAGGGTGGGCAAATACATAGCAAATGCAGCTCAATAGCAGCCTGTGGTGAGCTGGTACATTCAACACAGAATAGGCAATTTCACAGTAAACCAGCCAATAGGATCTAAAAGATTGAAAGGCCATAAAACATAGGAACAGAATGAGGCTATTTGGCCCATCCAGTTTGCTCCACCATTTGATCATGGCTTATCTGTTTCTCAACCCCATTCTCCCACTTTCTCCCCATAACCTTTGATCCCTTTACTGTTTACAACATTTAAAAGGCATCTGGATGGGTACATGAATAGGGAGGGTTTAGAGGGATAGGGGCCAAATGCTGGTAAATGGAACTAGATTAATTTAGGATATCTGGTTGGCATGAATGAGTTGGACTGAATGGTCTGTTTCTGTGCTGTACATCTCGGACTCTAATCAGGAACCTATTTAGCTCAATCTTCGATACACTCAATGAGTTGGCCTCCACACCCCTCTGTGGCAATGTGTTCCACAGATTCCCCACTCTCTGGCTGAAGAAATTCCTCTCATTTCAGTTCTAAAGGTTTGTCCCTTCACTCTGAGGCTGTGCCCTTGGGCTCTAGTCTCTCCTAATAAGGGAAGAATCTTCTCCACATCTACTCTATCCACATCTTTCAAAAGACGGAAACACGAGGTTGTGTTTTCACTGGATTGCAGGACTAGGGGACTCCGGTACAAATCACAGAAACCTAGATACAGCTCGTTGAAATAAGTGATGGGATTCACGTTCTATCCAAACATGGAACACCAATATCAGGAAGGGGTTCACATTCTCAGCTGTAATTACTGACCCCAGTTTGCACCAACACCTTATACAAAGGACATTGGAGTCACAGGAAAGGGGCGATGTAGATTCCTGGTGATTGTAATAAAGATTACAGATGCGAGACACTCAAAATTCCCTTCCCAGCCAAAAGCCAGCTGGTTTTGGAAATCTGTCTCTATTACTTCACGAGGACACATTTCTGCAGCTCCTTCCCCTAACAGGATGCCCCACTATATGGGGA
Source organism: Chiloscyllium punctatum (assembly GCF_047496795.1). Taxonomy (NCBI): domain Eukaryota; kingdom Metazoa; phylum Chordata; class Chondrichthyes; order Orectolobiformes; family Hemiscylliidae; genus Chiloscyllium; species Chiloscyllium punctatum. The sequence continues at coordinate 98,252,274 of NC_092756.1, read as the reverse complement.
GACCAACAGCTCTGAGAAGCACTCGGTCAGGTACAAGGAGGCAGTGACACCTTCCATCGTGCCCCTGCTAGGACTGGCAGGGATGATTACATCCCAGGAGGAGAGGGGAATGGCCTCAGGACCAGGGATGGCAAGAAGCCTGGGAGGAGGAGAGTGAAGGCTGGGCCAGATGGCCGTATAGATGGGGTCAGGGGTCAATGTCAAGAATGGTTCAGCCAGCTCAGAGCTTTGAGTATTGGAGTTGGAACATTGGTGAGGCACTTCTGGGGCAGTGTCCAGTTCTGGTCCCCCGATACAGGAAGGACATTATTAAGATGGATACGGTTCAGAAAAGATTTACAAAAATGTTGCCAGGAATGGAGGGTTTGAATTATAAGAAAAGGCTGGGACCGTTTTCACCAGAGTGTAGGAGGTTGAGGGGTGACCTTATAGAGGTTTATAAATTCATGAGGGGCATGGATAAAATAAATGGCAGGTATCTTTTTCCTAGGGTGGGGGATTTCAAGGCTAGGGCCATATTTTTGAGGCAAGAAGAGAAAGATTTTAATAAGCCATAAGGGGCAATCTTTTTGTACACTGTGGTTTGTGTGTGGAATGAACTGCCGGAGAAGGTGATGGACGTGGGTATAGTTACAACATTTTAATAAGGACATGAACAGGAAAGGGTTTGGAGGGATATGGACAGATGGGATTAATCTACTTTGGGATTATGGTCAGCATAGACTGGTTGGACCGAAGGGTCTGGTTCTGTGCTGGGTGATTCTATGACTGTGACCGTGTTGGAGTTGGATGACAGAGCCGGTCTTGTTACTGGTTCAGGGGCAGTAAAACCTCAAAAGGATGACCTTCACTCTCCCACTGCTCCAAACCCTCAGGAAACCCATGGAATAGGGCAACACGACTTGGTTATGAATGTCTGAGGAGTTGGGAGTGAAAGGAGAGAATATGGCCCTGGTGCTGAATTGGGGGGGCGGGGGATGTAGAGTCGGGTTTAAACCCCACAAGATCTCACCTGTGTGCTCGCCGTGCCCCTCCGAGAGTGGGGAAGCCCCCGCCCCACGCCCACGGTCCTGAGGTACAGCTTTGTAGTGGGGCTGTCCAGCAGAGAGATGGCCATCGTCTGGGTGACTCTCAGCCTCAGCCTGACCTGGCTTCATGTTCTTGCGCCGTCGTGGCTGGTATTTGTAGTCAGGGTGGTCCTTCTTGTGCTGTGATCGCAGTCTCTCCGCCTCCTCCACAAACGGCCTCTTGTCATTCTCATTCAGTAACCTGCAACAGAGACCAGATCGTAGCACCTTTTAATCCCTGTCCCCATCCACCCACACTCTGCACAGTTAGAGCACATACAGACCACTCAGTCCATTAAGCTCTATTGAATCTTTGAAAGACCTTTCAATTCACCCACATTTCTATAAACAAAGGAGAAGGCCACTCAGCCCTATGAACCTGCTCTCCCATTGAATGATGAGTCACAATCATTGAACTCAGTCTCCTGTACCACGTCTCTCCCATACTATTTGGTCCCTTTAACCCTCAGAACTATATCTAACTCCTTCTTGAAAACATTCAGTGTTTTCACCTGAACTGGGGCAGCATGGTGGCTCAGTGGTTAGCACCGCTGCCTCACAGTATCATGGACCTGGGTTCGATCCCACCCTTGGGCGAGTGTCTGTGTGGAGTTGGCACATTTTCCGTGTCTGCATGGGTTTCCTCCCACAGCCCAAAGATGCGAAGGTTAGGGTGGATTGGCCGTGGGAAATTGCCCCATGGTGTGCAGGCTAGGTGGGTTACACAGTAGGGGAGTGTCTCTGGGTGGAATGCTCTTCAGAGGGTTGGTGTGAACTCGATGGGCTAAATGGCCTTCTTCCACACTGGAGACTCTATGAACTGCTTTCTGTGACAGAGAATCTCAGAGCTCCCAGTATCTGGGTGAAGACATGGCTCCCCCCTCAGTCCACAATGGCCTATCCCAGAGCCTTAAACTGTGACCCCTGCACATTTCCTCTGACCAGTTCCCTTTTGAAAATCACTCTTGACTCTTCCATTGCCCCTCACCGTCAGAGCATTCACTGGCAGCACCACGTTCTCCAGGAGGGTTCAGGAGAGATTTACCAGGATGTTGCCGGGGATGAAAGGTTCGAGTTATAAAGAAAGGCTGGATAGGCTGGGACTTCTTTCACTGGAGTGTAGAGGGGTTGAGAGGTGACATTATAGAGGTTTATAACATCATGAGGGGTGAATGTAGGTGTCCTTTCCCCAGGATGGGGGCACATTTTTAAATATGAGAGGAGAGAGCTTTGAAAAAAAGACATAGGGGCAATTTAAAAAAAAGTGTGGCTCGCATGTGGAATGAACTTCCTGAGGAAGTGGTGGATGCAGGTACAGTTACAATGCTTAAAGGACATTTGGATAAATACAAGGGTAGGAAAGGTTTGGAGGGATATGGGCCAGGAGCAGGCAGGTGGGACTAGTTTAGTTTGGGATTATATTCGGCACGGACTGGTTAGACCAAAGGGTCTGTTCTGTGCTATATGACTCTATATTCTATTTGGATTAGAGAAGGTTAAAATACTTGAAGTAGTGACATATTGGACACTTTCTCCACAGATCTGCTGAGTTTCTCCAGCACTTTGTGTTTATTGTTGGGAGGTTGTGAAAATAACAGATGCTCTAATGGCAGTAAATACAGAGGAACCTCGATTATCCGGCATTCAATTACCTGAATTTAGGATTAATGGGACACGATCTCAAAATCCCGATGCTTGGCTAAACTGTGTTATCCGAACATTCGATTATCCGAACTCCCTGCCCGTGTTGCTTGGATAATAGAGGCTCCTCTGTAAACAGAAAGGGCTTCCTGTGGCAGGAAGGTGGATAATTGAAGGGATTTGCAAAGCAGCCAGAGCGACTGGGGGAGTGGGTGGATTGCTGGGGTCTGGAACACACTGTCCAAAATGGTGGTTCAAGCTGGTTCACCAGGAACTTTCAAAAAGGGAAATAAACATCACTTCCTGCAAGTCATTGCACAGGGCAGTGGGGGGGGGGGGGGTAGGGTAAGGTAATATCACCACAGTCTTACCAGACCACACAGCTGCTCTCTCATTAGACAGATGAATGGTGTCACAGGTAGACAGGGTGGTGAAGGAGGTATTTGGCACGCTTACCTTCATTGGTCAGAGCATTGAATACAGGAGTTGGGATGTCATATTATGGCTGTACAGGGCATTGGTAAGCTACATTTGAAGAACTGTATACAATTCTGGTCACCCTGCTATAGGAAGGATGGCGTTAAACTGGAAAAGGGTACAAAAAGATTTACAAGGATTTTACCGAGACTGGAAAGTTTTAGTTATAAGGGGAGGCTGGGAGTTTCTTTTTCCCTGGAGCGTAGGAAGGCTAAGGGGTGACCTTATAGAAGTTTATAAAATTGTGAGGGGCATTGGCAGGGTGAATAGCCAAGGTCTTTTCTCCAGGGTAAGAGAGTCCAAAACTAGAGGGCATAGGTTTAAGGTGATAGGGGAAAGATTTAAAAGGGACCTTTTCACACAGAGGGTGGTTGCGTGTATGGACTCTCCAAACAGACGACCCTCACTGGTTCAGGCAATCTGCTGAATATCACAGAGCTGACTGCAATTAATAGGCAGCTGCATATCCTACATTACACACACTTCAAATAGTCCCTGACAGGTTATAAAGTACTTCATACATACTTCAACCAATCAGAAAAAAAGCTTTGAATAGAGCCGAAGATTGGTGTCTCTCAGTCCCCTCTCTCCCTCAGGGACATACCTGTACACTGACTGGTGTCTCAGTCCCCTCTCTCTGTCTCTCTCAGGGAGTTATCTGTACACTGATTGGTGTCTCAGTCTCCTGTCTCTCCCTCAGGGAGGGATCAGTACACAATAAAAACCGAAAGAACTGCAGATGCTGCAAATCAGAAACAAAAACAGAAATTGCTGGAAAAGCTTACTGGACCTGAAACGTTAACTCTGATTTCTCTTCACAGATGTTGCCAAACCTGCTGAGATATCCGTACACTGACTGGTGTCTTTCAGTCTCTACTCCCTCTCTATCTCAGGGAGATGTAACACTAACTAGTGCCTGTCATAGGGAAATATCTGCACACTGCCATTTCAAAGTTTTCCTGAAGTAACAGTGTTATGTGGTACAGTCAGATTAACAACAATTGGTGTGTCTGAGGAATAACATGGTAAAGTTGGCCAAGGACCAGGACATGGACTGTAAGCCATAGGGCGGCGGGGGGCTACTGCCTCATGGCAATGACTGAATGATAGAAATGTTTTGGAGGAGCATTGTGAAAGTACACAAAGAGTACATAAGGAGCTGCAGATTGGAGAGAAAGTCCTGGGTGGAGGCAGCTGAAAGTTCTATTATTAGAAGGAGATGGGAGGGAACAGAGAAACTCTGAGCTGGAAGAACATTCAATATTGAACCATGGCTTTGAAAACACCCCACTGGCTATGAAACTCTTTGGGATGTCTTGAGGTTGTGCAAGATGCTATCGAGATTCAAGCCCTTTCCTGTCCCGTTAAGAGCATCACAATCTTGCTTTTTTTCAGCAACTTTTTTGGCATTTTCTGAATCTCTTGTTGGTCCTCAGCTGGATTTCACACACTAGAGAAACTCGAAGGATGGTGGAATGGTTATGGAGGAAGGGGACCCAGAGGAAGAGGGGTCTTTGTTGCGGATGACTTGGAAAACTTCTTTTCTTCAGAATGGAGGAAGGCAAGAGGTGAACTCAGTCTCAGTGATGACAGCTCATCTTGACAGAAGAGAGACAAGAGACACTAATGTCTTCGGTGAGGGAGCCACAGAGTCAAAATCATTTCATAGAAGCTCTTGATGGAAGACAAGGGAACGTTTGTCACTTGGAGAGCTGGAACGCTTCAAATGTATTTAAGACAGAGATAGACCGGATCTTGATTAGTAAGGGAAACAAGGGTTACTGGGAGAAGGCAGCAGAACAGGAATGAGAACCCTATCGGTCATGACTGAGTGACAGAGTAGTCTCAATGGGCTGAATCGATTAATTCTGCTCCTGTATCTAACAAATAGAATGAAAGGAAATTTTAAGAGAGAGTTGGACAGATCTTTGAGCATCATGTATGGTGCAAGCGAATGATCAAAAAGGTCGAATAATGCACAACGCTGTTCGAAAACACAAATGGAGGCCCAATGATCTCCTTCAGGTCTCTGATGGTACAATCCAGACTGTCACTAGCCGCCTGCTCGAGTTAACCCGTGGTTCCTCTTTCCCCTGTCTATGGTGAAAATGGTTTAGCTGTGAAGTAATAAAGAGTGATGTGGAATCCACAGCTGTCTCACATCGATGGGTGGAAGCCTGGACATCTCTCCAGCTCCTGTAGCAGAGTCCTCTCGGCCCTGAAACTGACTCAGTTTCATTGAGGTTTACTGACAGCAACAACCCATTTCCATGCAATGCTTTACAGACTGTGACTCTTCAGAGATTGCTCAGCTGGCGCTCAGACTCAGAGCTACAGATCATCATCGCTCCCTGGGTCAGAACGGTCAAAGGCAACTGGATAACCCTCAGATTAACAAAGAGCTAAAGGAGGCCATTTGGCCCGTCACACTCGTATCTATCGCAAATCGAATCCAAACTTGTTTGAACATTTGTTCAGGAAGGCGATGTTGGAAGGATGAAACATTCCACAGGTTCATGGGTAGGGCCAACACAAACATGATGGGTGAAATGGCCTCCTCTTGCAGTGTTGTATTCCTGCATTTCTGAGGCAAATTCCAGGGGGGATGTTGTGAAACTTGAAAGGGTTCAGAAAAGATTTACAAGGATGTTGCCAGGGTTGGAGGGTTTGAGCTACAGGGAGAGGCTGTATAGGCTGGGGCTGTTTTCCTCAGCGTGTCAAAGGCTGAAGGGTGACTTTATAGAGGTTTGTACAACCATGAAGGGCATGGATAGGGTAAATCGATAAGGTCTTTTCCCTGGGTGAACATTTAAAGAACATCTGGATAGGTATATGAATAGGAAGGGTTTAGAGGGATATGGGCCAAGTGCTGGCAGGTGGGACTAGATTGGGTTGGGAGATCTGGTCAGCATGGAAGGGTTGGACCGAAGGGTCTGTTTCCGTGCTGTACATCTCTAGGACTCTGACTCCAAGTGGCTGGTTTAGATTCAGTGAGGCACCAGAAGATTGGAAAATCACCAACATTACAATTTGTTGTAGTGAGGACAAGCCAAACAATCACAAACCAGTCGGTTTAACTTCGGCAGTGGGGATGCTTTGAGAAATGGGCTTCAGCCAAGTCCAACTCATTTCCCACATTTCTGCCCTCACTGAAATCTCTCCTCTCCCACAAATACAGTAGGTTACCCTTTATCCTCACTTTGACCCCGCCAGCAACAAACCTGCAGCGCGGCGCTCCCCCAGCGCTGACCCTCCGACGGGGCGGCGCTCCCCCAGCGCTGACCCTCCGACGGGGCGGCGCTCCCCCAGCGCTGACCCTCCGACGGGGCGGCGCTCCCCCAGCGCTGACCCTCCGACAGTGCGGCGCTCCCCCAGCGCTGACCCTCCGACGGGGCGGCGCTCCCCCAGCGCTGACCCTCCGACGGGGCGGCGCTCCCCCAGCACTGACCCTCCGACGGGGCGGCGCTCCCCCAGCGCTGACCCTCCGACGGGGCGGCGCTCCCCCAGCAGCGTTGGGTGTTTTGTCTTGAGGTGGGGACTTGCAGAGGTTGTGGTATATGGTTATTCCAGAGACACTCAGTTCATCAACATGCATTTCAAATAATTTGAATTTGCAGTATAATGCTGTACTGGAGTGTTACCAAGAAGTGGCAGATGGAATCCAATGAGAGTGTGAGGTTATGCACTTTGACAGGAAGGATAGAGGAGTAAAGCTTCAGAATCCAGAAGCACAAAGAAACTTGGGAGTCCCAGTTCAGGATTCTCTTACAGTTAACATTCAGGGCCAATTGGCAGCTAGAAGGCAAATGCAATGTTCACGTTCATATCAAGAAGGTTCGAATACCAGAGCTGAGTTAGACTACTGAGGCTCTGGTCTGACCACATTTGAAATATTGTGAGCAGTTTTGGGCCCTGTGTCGAACGAAGGATGTGCTGGTATTAGAGGTTTACAAGAATGATCCAGGGATGAAGGACTCTGGGTCTGTACTCAGTGAAGTTTAGATAGATGAGGGGGGAACTGAATGAAACTTACAGAATACTAAGAGGCCTGGGTACAGTGGACATGGAGAAGATGTTCCCAGTAGTAGGAGACACCAGGACATGAGGACACAGGCTCAGAATGAAAGGATGATCTTTTAGAACAGAGATGCTGAGGAATTTCTTCAGTTAGAGGTTTGGGAATCTGTTGAACTCATTGCCACAGTGGATTGTGGACGCCAAGTCATTAAGACAGAGATAGATAGGTTCTTGATTAGTGAGGGGTTCAAAGGTTACAGGGAGAAGGCAGAAGAATGGGGTTGAGAAACATATCAGCCACAATGGAATGGTGGAGCAGACTGGATGGGCTGAATGGCCTAATTCTGTTTCTGTATCTTATCGGACAGTACGGAGAGAGCTTCACATTCAATTTAAAAAGAGTAGAGGAAGCTTTATGCTGTATCTAATTCAGTGATGTCCCTGTCCTGGGAGTGTTTGATGGGGATGATGTAGAAGGAACTTTAACTGTAACTAACCCTGTACTAGGAGAGAGAGAGGACTGCAGATGCTGGAGGTCAGAATAGTGTGGGGTCCTGGAAAAGCACAGTAGGTCAGACAGCTTCCAAGGAGCAGGAGAATTGTGTTTCGGGCATCAGCCCTTCATCAGGAATGGGTCTTATTACCCGAAATGTTGATTCTCCTGCTCCTCAGATGCTGCCTGACCTGCTGTGCTTTTCCTGCACCACACTCAAATCTAATCCCGTACAGTCCATGTCCTGGGAGGGCTTGTTGGGGACAGTATCCAGGGAGCTTTACTTTCAATTTAAAAAGAGTAGAGAGAGCTTTAGTCTGTATCTCACCCTGTGCTGTACCTGCTCTGGGAACAGCACTTGTTGTAAAGTTGTGATGTGAACATTAGCCAAGGCAGGAGTTGGTGTTTTCAAATTGGAATGACAGAAATAGTTTTTAAAAACTTTTAAAAAGTTTTCAAAACCAATGTTACATGCTGCCTTCAGGTGTGATGTGAACAGGACATGTCTGGATTGTCAAAAACACTTAGATGGAAAGATTGAAGTTAGAGTCACCAAACATGCCACAAGACATTGGCTTTCAGTTTGCTTCCCCTAGTGAGTGCAGCGTGGGGATTTCATCCTGTTCTCTCATTCTGTCCATCATCCCCCTCTCTCTACCTTTTTCAGGTGAACCCTCACTGCTTAACATTGACCGAGATGAGTCCAGCTCAGTTAAAGATTCACTTGCAGGACACAGCCATCGTTAGGCCAGCATTTATTGTCTATCCCTAGTTGCCCCTTGAGGCTGCCAGTGTGGATTGAGCGCTCTGTCAGTGTGAAGTATCTTATTTCAGTTAGCATGGACTCAGTGGGGTTGGGACTGTGTGTTCGATATGGTCATTTCTCTGGCAGCAATCACAGGAGGGGAGAAAAAGTGGTAATAGATTTTATTTGAAAGTTGAGTTTTTAAACGGAGGAGTGAGGGAGGGGCAGAATGTCACATCGCTGACCCTGAACTGAAGCCAGAGTCGGCCGGGAATTCTCATCCCCTCACTCCTACACTGTTTCTCTGTAAATTAATCTGTACCACACTGTAGCAAACTTTTCACAAATCCAAATAACTAAAACATATACAGTGAGCATTAACCCATTGCTGCCTGCTCAGAGTTAGTGTCTTGTGCAAACTCTTGGACAATTATGCAGTGATAGCGTTACCTGACAGGTAGAGAACAAAAGTTCTAGTACCATCAAGGCACTCTGAATCTGGAAACATTAACTCTGCTTTCTCTCCCTGCAGATGCTGCCAGACATGCTGAGTTTCTGCAGCCATTTCGGTTTTCTTTTGTAAATCTGGATTCAGTTTTAAAATTTGCAAAAAAGTCTAGTTTTGCTAAAAGTAACTCTAAAGGTGAGAGAGTCAGAGAGGTACAGCACGGAAACAGGCCTTTCGGTCAAAACTGTCTATTCCGACTAGATATCCTAAATTAACCTAATCCTATTTGCCAGCACTTGGCCCATATCCCTCTAAACCCTTCCTATTCATGTCCCTGTCCAAATGCCTTTTAAATGCTGTAATTGTACCAGCCTCCACCACTTCCTCTGGCAGCTCACTGAGAAAATTGCCCCTTAGGTCCCTTTTAAATCTTTCCCCTCTCACTTTAAACCTACACCCTTTTGTTTAGGACTCCCCTACTCTGGGAAGATGTCTTGTCTGTTTACCCTATCCATGCCCCTCGATCTTATAGACCTCTATAAGGTCACCCCTCAGCCTCCAACACTCCAGGGAAAACAGCCCCAGCCTGTTCAGCCTCTCCCTATAGCGCAGATCCTCCAACCCTGGCAACATCCTTGTAAATCATTTCTGAACCCTTTCAAGTTTCACAACATCCTCCCTTTAGTAGATGGTTAGAAAAATGCCTCTGATTCACTGACTTCTTTTGAGAGGGAAACCTGCTTTTCTTTCAGCTTGACTGAGGTTTATAGGACTCCAATCTCACATCTATCTGACTCTTAACTAGCTTCTAAAAGAATGATTCAGTTTTGTTAAACATCTACAGAAAGCACCAAGAATGAATGAAAACTGACCAATCAGCTAAGCTCCAGGAGTACCTCCCTAAACAGACTGCAACAGTCCCACACCTTTTCGAAAGGTGGTAAATGCCAGCTTTGTTAGCGACTCCATGTCCCAAAAACTCAAACAGCTGACTGTAATCCAAAAATCACACCGTGCTGCTGAAGCACCCAAAGTGAAGCACGGCTGGTGGAATGTATTGTTGTGTAACCTATACTCCAGCTCACTGCTCTCAAGGAGCTAGAAGAACAAGGTTGTTTTTAAACTGCACGCCTCTATCGAGTGATGGAGATGGAGGAAAACCTGGAGCTATCTCTTATCACACAGCTCAACCCCACCCCCATACAAAAGCACGCACTGATCCCATGATCCCCACCAGCTGAGGGAGTCCCACAGAATGGGAGACAGCAGCAAAAGTGCACCATCTGTGATACTCACTTGGCCAAGTCCAAATAATCTGCCACACCAACAGCCCGCACCTATATAGTGGCTTTAATGTGGAAAACCATCCCAGGGTAATAGGATGGTAATCTGACAATGCTGACCCAAGACCCAGAAGGAGATATTAGACCAGATGACCAATAGACCGGTCAAAGAGGCAGGTCTGAGGAATATCTTGAAGGGAGAAGGGAAAGGGAGAAGAGGAGATTGGGAAGAGAATTCCACAGCTTCAGCCTATGGCAGCTCAAGCCATGGTCCCAGTGGAGTTGGGGTGGGGAAGGAGGGGGGTGGGCAGTGGAAATTTGGGGGAGTTTGCAAGAGATCAGAATTGGAAGTGCCTAGAAATCTCAGAGACGCAGGTACTGGAAGAGATCAGAGTGAGTGAGGTAGGAGGCAGTGGAAGGATTTGAAAACAAGAACGAGAGTTTAAAAATCGAGGTATTGCTTGACCAGGAGCCTGTGCAAGTCAATGAACACAGGGAGGGGGCAATGATAGATGAACAGGAGTTGGTACAAGTAAGGAGCCCAGAGGTGGGGGTGGGGTGGGGAGAGAAAGGCTGTAAAGTTTCCAAAACTGGGAGACTGATCAGGAAAACCTTGGAGAATTCAGGTGTGGACATGACATGGGTCTTCTCTTGGATTCACTTTCAGCTCAGAGAAGATTTGAAGATTAGAACTGATGGACAAGAATCTATTATTAACTCATTCCAACCTTGCTGGACTGTTGGGGAGCTTTAAGGAGAACTAGAGGCTGTTTTTATTGATTTATGTCATTACTAATGGCTATAACACCTAGCTTAATGTCCATCAACTGACCATCAAATGTAAGAGAACAACAAGTGATTCCTTCTCCCTGATAGATGATTAAAAGTCTTTGCCAAAGCTGCCTGTGGTTAAAGATTTATTGCCCATACAGACAACTGATAACCTCCCCTTGTCAGATTATTCCCACATCTCCAACACCAGACTTGAAAAGGATTTGGGAATGACTCTGGATTGATGAGACTGAAAACTCCTCTCTTGTCCCTCCTGCTTTCCCCAAACCCTTTCCTGTGTCCCACCTATTTCCTCACATCCACATGCCTGGACAGGAGTTAAGAGACCAGCCCCAGAGCCACTGAGCAACACCAGAAACCACAGACGGTCGGATTGCTGTCTCCACTCTCGACCGGATGCCAGTTACTCACTTTATTATAAATAGCCGCGAGTTTATTTTTGCAAACTCAGTTACATTTTGCTGGTAAGCTGTTCAGAATCCACCCCAAACAACCCCTACACCTTTTCTTTAGATTAAAAAAAACTGCTGTTTGTATCAGAGCCAGAAGTCAAACAAACACCCTGTTCTTCAGCCCCTCTCCAATCATCCCAACCCTGCCATTCCACACACACCACCACCCCCTTCCCCAACTTCCGATGTCCTCAAATTCACAAAGCTAATTTTTCTCTTTTTTGCTTATTCTTGGGAACTGTGGGTGTCACTGGCTGGGCCAGTCAGTAACTGGCTTTGAGTTGCCTTTGTGAACCACTGCAGTCTACGTGCTACAAGTGTACGGTCACCCAACTGGTGTGGGGAAGGATATTTTCATTCATTTTTAAATTTCAACACAACCAAGTGTCTTGAAGCCATTTCAGAGAGTGAACCCCATTGCTATGGGTCTGGAGTCACATGTTGGCCAGACCAGGCAAGAACAGCAGATTTCCTTCACTAAAAGGGATCAGCAAATTAACTTGAATTGAATTTATTGTCCCGTGTACCGATGCACAGTGAAAAGCTTTGTCTTGCGAGCAATCCAGGCAGATCAGAGTTAAATAGCATCGATAAATAAATGGTAGGTAAACAGTGGCAAAAACAAAAACACAGGGACAGGCGAATGCCAAGAGTTTGAGTCCATTCAGTATTCTAACAACAGTGGGGTAGTAACTGTTTCGAAACCGGCTGGTGTGTGTTCAGGCACTTTCTCCCCGATGGTAGAGGTTGTAGAAAGGCATTGCCAGGGTGGGATGGATCTTTGAGATCAGTGAACAAGAATGTTTCAAAAACACACATTCAGTCATGGGCTGTTTATGTTGCTGGCTAGGCCCAGCATTTATTGCCCATCCCTAATTGCCCAGAGGGCAGTTAAGATTCAACCACATTGTTGAGAGTCTAGGGTCACGTCTAGGCCACGCTAGGTAAACTCAGAGGTCATCCCACACCAGATTACAGCCCAGATTTCAAATAACCTGGTGTTGTGTGATTTCTGATTTTGTCCATCCAGTGCAGCACTGGCACCTCTAGATCAGACTGGGTAAGGGTGGCAGATTTCCTTCCCTAAACGACAGTAATGAATCAATTGGCTTTTTACAACAATCAACAACATTCACTACTTTTTTTTTTAAATTTCAGATTTTCTGAAAGTAATTTACACCAGCTAGCCATGGCAGGATTTGAAGCAGTGTTCTCGATCGTTGGCCTGTGCCTCTGGATTACTTGATGTGAAAAGCGTGGCTCTGGAAAACGTACAACAGGTCAGGCAGCAGGAGTTGTCGATGTTTTGGGAATTCCTGATGAGGGGCTTATGCTCACAATGTCAACTCTCCTGCTCCTCAGGTACTGCCTGACCTGGTGTGCTTTTCCAGTGCCACGTTTTCCTCCAGCATCTGCAATCCTCACCTTCTCCTCTGGATTACTAGCCCAGTGACTGCACCAGTAAATCAATCAGCGGCCCGGTTAATGTAAGGGTGCGTGTTTGTTGGCAGGTCTTGCATACTGATGGCGAGGAGTCCAGAGATCTGGGAGGATGGTAGCGATGGATCAGGTTAACGATAGGGAAGGGAGGGGGAAAGTGAAGCCATGTAAACAAGGATACGAGTCTTCACCTTGGAGTGTTGCCTGATTGGGAGCCTGGGTAAGTCAGTAAGCCCAAGGCTGATAAGTGAATGGGTGGATGAGGACTCAGATCTAACAACAGGGTCTGGATAAGGGGAGGGACTGGACAGAAACAGATAAATCAGTAGAATCAAAGTGGAGGAAAAACATGGGAGATTGGTCAGTCTCAAAAGGAAAAGGATAGACTTTAACAATAAAGCGTACATTGAACTAGAACGCAAATTATTGCCAAATTATTGCTTAACTTACTTTTCCAGTTTGAAGTTTAAGATTTTATTCTCTAATGACAATCAGAGTGGGAAACACAACCTGCATTTCAAAAGCGCCCCTCATAACCTCGGGAAATTCCAAAGATTCTCACGGCAAATGAGTTGTTTTTGAAGGGCAGTCATGGCTAAAATGTTGCAAACAGGTTTCACAACAGCAAAAACACTTATGAGAAAATGCACCTGATTTAGGGGTTAGCTTAATACTAAAAGGATAAATGTTGACTGAGACGCAGAAGGGGAGACAGCGCAGCGCTCCCTCAGCACTGACCCCCCCCCACCCCCGGACAGTGCGGCGCTCCCTCAGCACTGACCCTCTGGCAGTGCCCACTCCCTCAGCACTGACCCTCCGACAGTACGGCACTCCCTCAGCACTGACCCCCTGACAGAGTGGCTCTCCCTCAGTAACACACTAGGAGTGTCTGTCTATTCATGCTTTAATCTCTGGGGTATATTTCAATTTCTGTGTTCTGAGGTGAGAGTGCTGCCCATGGTCACCTTGACGACAGGGGGGTTTTGTAGGTTTGGGATTGGTGTTGAGCAGAGGGTCCCAGCTATGTCCTGATTGCTCCAGTGGCAATCAGCTTGATTTTTCTCAGTGCAATGGGATCAAGGGGGTGAGTGACCTATCGGGCTCCTGATTTGTCTGTTCCTCCTCCTTCTGCCTGTACAGCTTCTTTGAATCACACTGACGGAACACCCACTTCCCAGAGGAGGACCTCTCCTTGGCATCAATCTGACACCCAGCCCCTCACAGTAACCCTACCCTCCCCATGCACCTCCACCTTCTCCTTTGGGCTGAAGCAGAAAGTCCCGTCCATGGGCCCACTCCAACCCACCCCACATTGAAGAAAGACTCGGATTCCTGCCCCAACTCCAGTGAGCGTCTCCCCTACTCCAACACACACTGCTATCTGGTTAGTCCTTACTTGACCATTTGCTGTTGACTATCAATCCCACCGCAAGCTCACAGGCAATGGTGCACAAAGAGGGAATCAGAGTTGGGGTGATGGTGCTCTTGGTCTGTCCGTCTCTCTCTCTTGCTGGTATTTGCCTTTATTGACAATCTTACTCTGACCACCCAGCCCCACAATCCTCCTTCCCCAGTCACTCCACATCTCCATCCATGTCTTTCCTTCTCTTGGATTATCGATGATATCCTTTCCTCTTTAGCTCACCCTGTCTAGACTTCCTTCCCTCTCTCAATGTCAGTCCATTTCTCAGCCCCATGCCCCCCTCCAATGTTTTCTTCGCCATGTCACCTGACAGCTCATCCATTCCATTTCTGCCCCATTCTATCTTTCACTCATTGCCCATTCTCTCCCTCTTTTAAACTTCAGTCTTTGCCCAGTTTCCCCTCTCCCATTTATTTCTCAGAATTATTTTCCCTCACTCAGTTCATCTCTTACACTCACTCTATCCCTTCTCTTCACGGGATGTCTTCCATCTGTTCACACTCCCTCTCTCCCTGTTCAATCAATCTGAGCCTTTGACCATTTTCTTCCTCACTCTATCTCTTCTATCATTCAGTTGTCCCTCACTTAACGTTAGGGCAAGGTTCGAGAGTATTCCTTGCAGTCAGGGAGTGCAGAGACTGAAGATGGACAAGAAAGGTTTCTTCCTGCAAATCCATCCCAACCCAATTCACCAGCCCATTTGAATTTGGAATTTCTTCCAATTGGGAACAACAAGTCAAAAGTCTGCAAACATTCTGAATGCTTTCTCAAAAGACTAAACAGAGGCAGTGATATTTACAAATTAAATGATTGAAATTCACTTTGTTTTGTATAATTCAACTTTTCATTGAAAAGTAATTATGTTAATGACAAACCAATTGGAAGTGGTGAAACTAGTAAATAAATAACACCCTAGAAAACTGACATCAACCCAGGAAACTCTGGCAGTGAGTTCCTTTCTTTGGTATAATCAATGGGAAATGACAAGTATCCATTTCTACAATTCAAAACTCGGGCTGCATTCAATCACTATTTGAAATAGATCAATCTCAATAAATGGTTTCCACTTCCCACAAACTTTTACCCCCACCATCCCCAAACCCAGTGAAAACACAGAACCTCCCAACCCCCAGGATTAAAGAGCTAGAGAAAGGCATTTAGTTTCTCCGTACAGTTCACCTTACAACAGAAACCAAAATTAAAAACGGAGTGTTAGATAAACTGTGCACAAACAGTTGAAGTCTGGTGTCCAGCGACCCCACAATGGGCTGAGGGGGTTGGCGTGTGAAATACTGGAACCATTTGGGGGGGATCTTTTAACCCTCAAGAACTCGCCTCTAGAAACAAAAGCTGAAGTTGGAGAAACTCAACAGATTTGGCAGCATCAGCGAAGAGAGACAAAAAAAAACAGAGTTAAAGTTTCGAGTCCAGAACGAATCTTTTGAACAATTCAGGAAAGGTCGGTTCTGAAGGAGAGACATACCAGACTTGAAACGCTAACTCTGTTCCCCTCTCCCTGCAGATGCTGCCAGACCTGCTGAGTTTCTCCAGTGAGTTCGGCGTTTATTTCGGACTGCCAGCGGCCCCAGTTCGGAGCAAGTGTCACTCGACCTGAAACATTAACTCGGATTTCTTTGTGCACAGATGCTGCCAGACTTGGTGAACATTTGTGTGTGTGTGTGTGTGTTGAACTCACCTCCAGAGTTTACCCAGGGTTTTGCTAAGCTCCGCGTTGTGGAGGTGTGGGTATTGATCTGCTAGTTTCCTCCTTGCTGCCTGTGCCCAGACCATGAAGGCGTTCATCGGTCTCTTCACATGAGGTTTATTCTTAGATGACCCATTGACTCGGACCGGCATGGGCACCAGGGTCCAGTCATAACCTTCCAGCACTTGACTCACAGCCTCTCGGATACACAGGGGGAACTTGTCCTCCTCGCTGTCCCGTTTGCCACTGTCCCGTTCCTCGGGACCAGCCTGAAATTTGTCCTCTCCATCAGGAGGGAGAGAGGAACCAGGGGAAACGGCCGACTCACTCTCGGAGCCTCCCGAACTCGCCACGTCTGACACGCTCCGATCATCCGTCATGGTCCCTTTCCAAGGCTTCAGGAGAAAAATAAACCCGATTACAGCTCGCTAACGATTAGCAACAAGAACCACCACCCCCCCCCCCAAAAAAAAAACAAGTCTTTGCAAGAAAGCACTGCCCAGAACACAAACCCCTTCCCCTCTCTCTCTCAGACACAAACACGCAGAGGAAGGGCAGAGAGAGAGAAAGTTTTTTGGAAGTTGTCAAACTTGTTTTGCACCTTAATTTTTGTCAATGTCAGCTCTTCAGCGCTTGAGAAATTCCAACTAACTTTCTGCAGCTCCTTCCAGAATTAGAACGTTAGTTTTTTCTCTCTCTCTCTCCTGGTGTTGAAAGATTTAATTAAAAAGCAAACAGTGGAACATATCCGATGGAATGAGTTATTCCTGTCAGTCCTGGGATGCACCTTTTCCTCCCCCTATTCCCCCCCCCACCCACCCCCTTCCTCCTGAGACTATTCAACAGCAGAGGCTGCACTACTCCAACCGCAGGCGAACTTTTTTGTTAAAAGAAACTTGACAGAGCTCGGTCGTTCTGTTTTAAATACCATGCCCACCCTCCATTGGTTACTCTGCCTTCCTTTGGTACCCCCCCCAACCCCCCAACGATGGAGCTCTGCAGCGATTGGACAGCTCTCCCTGGGTGGGCGGGGACTAGGTGTTGAACCCCAATCAGGCGGGGCCCTCTGTATTTGCAGAAAGTGTGGAGTGAGCCGAGCGAGTGACTGATCTGTTGTGTGTCCCACTGGTGTCATGTGGAACTTGCTCCAGGACCTGTCAGAATTAAAGCAAAGACCTACAGATCCCTAACACAGAGAAACTCAGCAGGTCTGGCAGCACCTGTGGAGAGAGAGAGAGAACAACACAGGATTGAGTATCAGTCTGACTCTTCCTCAGTTCTGAAGAACTTAAGTCATGGATTCATATAGCACAGAAACAGACCCTTCGGCCCAACCAGTCCGTGCTGACCATAATCCCAATCTAAACTAGTCCCACCTGCCTGCTCCTGCCCTATACCCCTAGGAAAAGACACTACCTGCTACAGGAGGAGGCCATTCAGCCCCTTGAGCCTGGTCCATAGTTCAGTACAATCATGGCTGACCTTATCTCAGCCTCAACTCTACTTTCCTGCTTCCTCTCTGTAACCCTTCAACCTGATACTAATTAAAGTGCTATCTCATTAAATTTATTGTGTCCAGGCGTGCACTGCATAATGTGATAGTGACGTCTATGATTCATGACCCTTTGAGAGAACTCATTCTTGCTTCAAATCTGCCACTCTTTATTCTAAAACTTCTCCTTTTAGATTTGACCCACAGAAAGAGACATTCTCTCTATGTCTACTCCATCGATCCCCTTTAGCGGTTATAAACCTCAATTAGATTAGAATCCCTACAATGTGGAAACAGGCCCTTCGGCCCAACAAGTCCACACTGACCCTCCAAAGCATAACTCGTCCAGAGCCATTTCTCCTGGACTAATGCAGATAACATCAAGGGCAATTTCTCATGGCCAATTCATCTGGCCTGCGGGAGGAAAGCAGAGCACCTGGAGGAAACCCACCTAACACAGATGAGAATGTGCAAACTCCACACAGACAGTTGTCCAAGGCTGGAATCGAACCTGGGTCTGTGGTGCTGGGAGGCAACAGTGCTAACCACTGAGCCACAATGCCTCCCTGAATCTTCTAGAAGAAGCTACACATTCTTCTAAACTCCAGAGGGTTTAGACCTAAACTGTTCAATATCTCTTCATAAATCTGCTGTTCCAGATCCTAAAACTATACCGTGCTTGTTCTGGAAGATTGATTTGTCAGTTGGTGTTGACCTCCTGATACTGGCCTTACGCCTCTGTTCCAGAGCAGTTGCACAGGATTCCCTTTTCTTGCTGGTGAGATGTGCGATTGTTTCACAGGGGACCAGGTTGTTGAGAGGGTTTTGGATTCCAGCTTCCAATGGAAGATGGAAGATCACAGACTTGCCTAACCTTGCCAATGAGGAAACTGGTGACTGTGGGTGTGACGGCCAATTCTGTCATCTCCCCTTCACACAGTTTCCAAAGGTGTGAGAGATTCTTTCCAAAATTGCCTAACGCGTCCTGGTGGAAATAAAACTGTTCTGCCCTGACCTTAACTACCAAAGCGTTTAAGACCAAATCCTTTATTCTCGATCTTAGACCTGGTTCCACTTCTCACACTGTCACCCCTGGGATGTACATGCACCATCAAAAGCATTCTATCTGGATGTATCACAGGGCAGCTATTGTGGTTTCTGAACAATGTGTAAACATTGCATTTCAATATCACTTGCCATGGCCTCAAGTCATCGCAAAGTGTTTTGAAGCCAATGCAAAACCGCAAGAAATTACAGAGAGTTGTGAACACAGCCCAGTCCATCACCCAAACTAGCCTTATTCCTGATGACCTATGCCCGAAACATCGACTCTCCTGCTCCTTGAATGCTGCCTGACCGGCTGTGCTTTTCCAGCGCTACACTCTCGACTTCCACCCGTTGACAGCATCTACACCTCCCATTGCCTGAAGAGAGCAATCAACATCATCGAAGACCCTTCCCACCCTGGTTAAACTCTCTTCTGCCCTCTTCCAACCAGCAGAAGATAGAATGCTTTGTATGAGCAGATTCAAGAGCAGCTTCTTCCCTGCTGTTACTGGACTTCTGAATGGACCGCGGAGAAAGTGAGGACTGCAAATGCTGGAGATCTGAGTCGAGAGAGTGGTGCTGGAAAAGCACAGCAGGTCAGGCAGCATCCGAGGAGCAGGAGAGTCGATGTTTCGGGCATAAGCCCTTCATCAGGAGTGAGGCTTTTGCCTGAAACATCGACCCCCCCTGCTCCTCGGACGCTGCCTGACCTGCTGTGCTTTTCCAGCACCACTCTCTCGACTCTGATCTCCAGCGTCTGCAGCCTTCACTTTCTCATACACTCAGGAGTTGAGGTGATTGAGAGGTGACCTAAGACCCTGTCTACCTTCTGAGGAGGACATGGAAGAAATCCCACCGTGTCGTTCTGAAGCAGAGTAAGGAGTTCTCCACTGTGTCAAAACTAATCTTTATCTCTCTGTCACTGTCAGCTGAGTATTCGGACTGCGTGCCTTGGTTGCTCCGACCATTGAGTGAGGGAGTTGGGATAATATGTTGCAGTCGTACAGGACATTGGTGAAACCACTCTGGAGTACTGTGTACAGTTCTGGTCATTCTACTATAGGAAAGATATTATTGAATCGGAGATGGGACAGCAAAGGTTTATCAGGATGCTACTGGGATTAGAGGGTTTGGGTTATAAGGAGAGACTGAATAAGTTGGGATGTTTTTCACTGGAGTGTAGGAGGCTCAGGGGTGACCTTACAGAGTCGTGGGGGGTGGCAGAGTGGGGAGTACATAACTGGAGTCTGGATGTGCCTCTCAGTCGGTGTTTGGATGGCAATATATTTGTCTGGTGTCTTTACGAAAACATCTAATTTCATCCTCACCACGTACAGATGGCAACCAATAACCACCAGGCAATAGGACAGAGAGCTTTACTCTGTATCTAACCCTGTGCTGTCCCTGTCCTGGCGACTGTTTGATGGGGGACGGTGTAGAGGGAGCTTTACTCTGTATCTAACCCCGTGCTGTCCCTGTCCTAGGAATGTTTGATGGGGACAGTGTAGAGGGAGCTTTACTCTGTATCTAACTCTGTGCTGTCCCTGTCCTGGGAATGTTTGATGGGGGACGGTGTAGAGGGAGCTTTACTCTGTATCTAACCCCATGCTGTCCCTGTCCAGGGAGTGTTTGTTGGGGGACAGTGTAGAGGGAGCTTTACTCTGTATCTAACCCTGTGCTGTCCCTGTCCTGGGAATGTTTGATGGGGACAGTGTAGAGGGAGCTTCACTCTGTATCTAACCCTGTGCTATCTCTACCCTGGGAGTGTTTGATGGGGGATGGTGTAGAGGGAGCTTTACTCTGTATCTAACCCTGTGCTGTCCCTGTCCAGGGAGTGTTTGATGGGGCGCAATGTAAAGGGAACTTTACTCTGTATCTAACCCCATGCTGTCCCTGTCCTGGGAGTGTTTGTTGGGGGACAGTGTAGAGGGAGCTTTACTCTGTATCTAACCCCGTGCTGTCCCTGTCCTGGGAGTGTTTGTTGGGGGACAGTGTAGACCGAGTGTGTGAAGTTAACACTGTTATGGACCTTCCATCAGCATCCTGCACCAGTTATGTATTGCAATTCCTGCCTTTTGATTGGACCAACACCGTGGAACTGATTATCTGGTACCAGTGTGGGGGTAACTCCTCAACACGAACCATGGTGTTTCAGGATGACATTTAGTTACCATCTCTTCGAGAGCCAGCTAAATATGGAGGAGAATGAAGCCCACATCCTGAGATTCAATACCAGCAGATCACAGAGGAAAGAGTTGGAGCAGAAATGTTTCTTGTGAAACATCGACCCTATTTCCCATTAACTTCTACAGAACCAATTTAATAATTGCCATGAATTATTCTGAACTCAGTGAGGAACTGAGGACCCATTGATTCCCAAACCTTCACTCACAGCTATTTGCTAATCAATTGTTCCACCCTAATACCGTGTCCCTTTTGAAGAAGGCATTCAATATTTTTCTTTTTTCAGTTGCTTTTTCAGATAGAACTTCTTATTACTGCAAAGAGAGATATGCACGCATCAGGACCATCACAGGAATGGAGAAAGTGAGGACTGCAGATGCTGGAGATCAGAGCTGAACAATGTGTTGCTGGAAAAGTGCAGCAGGTCAGGCAGCATCCAAGGAGCAGGAGAATCAACATTTTGGGCATGAGCCCTTCTTCAGGAATCATAGGAATGCCAAGTTTCAAGCGATCAGAATAATTTATACCACAGTTGGTTGACGAGTCAGGTCTGATTGGCTTAGCTGTTGTCATGGAGAAGACAAAGGGGATCTACAGGGTTCCAAAACAGTACAAGGTTTAAACATGTTCCTTTACCTCAGTAGAGCGTGTATGAGTGTATGTTGCTTTTAGCACCACGAGTGAATGAAGCCCTGATTATCTTATTGTGTGGCTTTTCGCACACCATGAATTATTCAGCAAGTACTCCCCAAGCATCCTGACAGTCAATCTTTTATTGTTGGTTTTGCGAGGGGTAGAATGGTTGAGTGCTGTTTGCAGTCTGCATAATACAAACAACTAAAGGAAATGCTGTCTGATTTGATTGGTCAGTCACCGGGATTTGTGCTTAGCTACCCAGGACTGGGACACAACTTTGACCAAAATATCTCTCATTCAATGAAGCTGAGCTGTATTTCCACTGAATGTACAATGAGGAGCTAACAGGCTCCCCAGGTAGATCCGAGCTCTGTGCCAAGCTCGCTTCTGTAAGCGTGATCCACAAATTATCTTCAGTTTTCAGTTCTGCTGGTGAGGCACCAACAATAAAGGAATATTGGCAAGATCCCACGTGGGACTGTAACTGAGTGCTTCCTTCTCTCTTCCGTTTGCATTTGGAGATGGGGTATTGAGACAATCAGGAGGTTGTGGAGCTGAATTTAACAAGCTGTTCCTGAATTCTCCACCCTCCCACTCTGAGAGAGCTCCTCAGGTAGGGTGAAGGAAAGTAACTGGGCAGGATGTGCTGGGCATTATGGATGGAGAAAAACGCTCCTTTCTGGCAAAAAAGGCTCAATCGCACAGCGATGGATACGCAGCTGATAAGGATGGTCTTTCGCAATGTCAACCACTCGGGTCCTGCTAAACGAGTCTCCATCATCCTGGTTCATGAGGCTTCACAGCACAGGGAGGGACTGAGTCAGAAAGAACCCATCCACAGCCTTGAGCACAGAGTGTGGGCTGATCCATCCAGTACAGTGCTAACAGAGTGCTGCACTGTCGGAGGGTCAGTGCTAACAGAGTGCCGCACTGTCAGAGGGTCAGTGCTGAGGGAGTGCTGCACTGTCAGAGGGTCAGTGCTGAGGGAGTGCCGCACTGTCGGAGGGTCAGTGCTGAGGGAGCGCCGCACTGTCAGAGGGTCAGTGCTGAGGGAGTGCCGCACTGTCGGAGGGTCAGTGCTGAGGGAGCAAACACTGTCAGAGGGTCAGTGCTGAGGGAGTGCTGCACTGTCAGAGGGTCAGTGCTGAGGGAGTGCTGCACTGTTGGAGGGTCAGTGCTGAGGGAGTGCTGCACTGTCGGAGGGTCAGTGCTGAGGGAGTGCCGCACTATCAGAGGGTCAGTGCTGAGGGTGTGCCGCACTGTCGGAGGGTCAGTGCTGAGGGAGTGCCGCACTGTCGGAGGGTCAGTGCTGAGGGAGTGCTGCACTGTCAGAGGGTCAGTGCTGAGGGTGTGCCGCACTGTCGGAGGGTCAGTGCTGAGGGAGTGCTGCACTGTCGGAGGGTCAGTGCTGAGGGAGTGCCGCACTGTCAGAGGGTCAGTGCTGAGGGAGTGCCGCACTGTCGGAGGGTCAGTGCTAACAGAGTGCCGCACTGTCAGAGGGTCAGTGCTGAGGGAGTGCCGCACTGTCGGAGAGTCAGTGCTGAGGGAGTGCTGCACTGTCAGAGGGTCAGTGCTGAGGGAGTGCCGCACTGTCAGAGGGTCAGTGCTGAGGGTGTGCTGCACTGTCGGAGGGTCAGTGCTGAGGGAGTGCCGCACTGTCAGAGGGTCAGTGCTGAGGGTGTGCTGCACTTCAGAGGGTCAGTGCTGAGGGAGTGCCGCACTGTCAGAGGGTCAGTGCTGAGGGAGTGCCGCACTGTCGGAGGGTCAGTGCTAAGGGAATGCTGCACTGTCAGAGGGTCAGTGCTGAGGGAGTGCTGCACTGTCAGAGGGTCAGTGCTGAGGGAGTGCTGCACTGTCAGAGGGTCAGTGCTGAGGGAGTGCCGCACTGTCAGAGGGTCAGTGTTGAGGGAGTGCCGCACTGTCAGAGGGTCAGTACTGAGGGAGTGCCACACTGTCCTGCAATAAATAACTCCCCTCCTGCCTTCCCAAAGCCTGTCCACCATCAATAAGGCATAAATAACCATAAAATATTGCAGGTGCTGAGAGCTGGAAAAAAAAGCAGAAAGTGTCACAGAAACTCAGAAGGTCTGACAGCATCTGTGAGGAGTTCGTGACTGAAGCCCAGCAACTCTTTTTCTTGGATCTACAAGCACAAGCACAGTGTGATGGAATACTCCCCACTTCCCTGGATCGGGGCAGCTCCAACAGCACTCAAGAATCTCAACACCATCCAGGTCAAAGCAGCCCCCACCCTTGATTGGTACCACATCCACAAACACTCACTCCCTCCACCAGCGACGCTCAATAGCAGCAGTGTGTACCGTCTACAAGATGCTCTGCAGAAACTCACCAAAGATCCTCAGACTGCACCTTCCAAACCCATGACCACTTCCATCTAGAGATACATGGGAACACCACCCCCTGCAAGTTCCCATCTGAGCCACTCACCATCCTGACTTGGAAATATATCACCGTTCCTTCACTGTCACTGGGTCAGAATCCTGGAATTCCCTCCCTAAGGGCATTGTGGGTCTACCGACATTACATGGGCTGCAGTGGTTCAAGACGGCAGCTCCCCCCCACTTTCTCAAGGGGCAACTAGGGACGGGCAATAAATACTAGACCAGCCAATGATGCCATATTTCAAAACAAAGTTTTAAAAAAGGATTTATTTCTCAAAATTTCAATAATCTGCCCTGCACCAATTTGTTTAAGCCTACCCACCACTTGCACCTGTCTCAGTGTTACCAGGGAGATTCAATGAACCAGTGGTATTATTGCCTGGGTTCAAATCCTGCCAGGGCAGGGAGTGGAATTTGGATTCAGTTGAAAATCTGGAATTAAGATTCTAATGAGGACCACCAAACTGATGTGGCATGTCAGGAAAATCACATCTGGTTCTTTCAGGGAAGGAAATGTGCTTGGTCAGGCCGTCCTTGCCTGCTGTGACTTGGAGGAGCTGGTGTTGGACTGGGGTGGACAAAGTTAAAAATCACACAACACCAGGTTATAGTCAGAGTCATACAGAGTCATAGACATGTACAGCACTGAAACAGACCCTTCAGTCCAACCCGTCCATGCCGAACAGATATCCCAACCCAATCTAGTCCCACCTGCCAGCACCCGGCCCATATCCCTCCAAACCCTTCCTATTCATATACCCATCCAAATGCCTCTTAAATATTGCAATTGTACCAGCCTCCACCACATCCTCTGGCAGCTCATTCCATACCCGTACCACCCTCTGTGTGAAAACATTCCCCCTTTGGTCCCTTTTATATCTTTCCCCTCTCACCCTAAACCTATGCCCTCTAGTTCTGGATTCCCTGACCCCAGGGAAAAGACCTTTGTCTATTTATCCTATCCATGCCCCTCATAATTTTGTAAACCACTATAAGGTCACCCCTCAGCCTCTGACACTCCAGGGAAAACAGCCCCAGCCTGTTCAGCATCTCCCTGTAGCTCAGATCCTCCAACTCTGGCAACATCCTTGTAAATCTTTTCTGAACCCTTTCAAGTTTCACAACATCTTTCATTTAGGAAGGAGACCAGAATTACACACAATATTCCAACAATGGCCTAACTAATGTCCTGTACAGCCACGACATGACCTCCCAACTCCTGTACTCAATACTCTGACCAATAAAGGAAAGCATACCAAATGCCTTCTTCACTTGCTCTGAAAGCAATAGCTTCCAAATAAATCTGTAGGACTATAACCTGGTGTTGTGTGATTTTTAACCTTACCTGCTGTGACCTACATGTGGCTCCAACTGCCCTCTGGGCAATTAGGGATGGGCAATAAATGCTGGCCTAAGCCCGCGAAACCCTCATCCTCTGAATGAATGAAAAAGGGAGGAAGAGTCACTGGACCCGAAACGTTAACTCTGATTTCTCTCCAAAGGTGCTGCCAGACTTGCTGAGCTTCTCCAGCAATTTCTTCTTTAGTTTGGGGTGGCACGTTGGCTCAGAGTTTAGCACTGTTACCTCACAGCACTAGCACAGCACTACCCAGGTCGATTCCAGCCTCGGGGTGACTGTGTGGAGTTTGCACGTTCTCCCCGTGTCTGTGTGGGTTTCCTCCGGGTGCTCTGGTTTCCTCCCACAGTCCAAAGATGTGCAGGTCAGGTGAATTGGCCGTGCTAAATTGCCCATAGTGTTAGATGCATTAGTCAGAGGGAAACGTGTTTGGGTGGGTTACTCTTCGGAGGGTCGGTGTGGACTTGTTGGGCCGAAGGGCCTGTTTTCACACTGTAGGGAATCTAATTTAGTTTCTGGTTTACAGCATCTGCAGTTCTTTCAGTTTTTATTGAGCACTGTCCTTATTCATTCCTGAACTGCAATGGGGTGAACATATAGAAATTGGAGTTGCAGACTAATTACTGTCATTGACTCTCTCCCATACTCTCCAAGTATTGAAAAATCATGACTACATAACTATGTAAATATGCGAGATCACGAAGTAGGTTTTGATTTGAGTCATTTGATCATCAACCCTTGCGTTGCATCTTTCCTGTGTGCTAGACTCTTCAACTCTTCCTACAACCTCTTCCATCTGCTTTTTGCTCTCTTGTAGAAAGAAAATAGTTTTGACCTCTGTCCTCGACTTGTTCCTTTTGGTTCTGATTGGGTCAGCTCCCAGTCTCAGCCTTGCTCCTGCCATTGGATCATCACCATCACTACAGCTTCCAAGCTTGTTCATTTGTTTTCAGACAGAAGGAATAGGGAAGACTTTCTCTCCCGATGTGCCCTCAATGAGGCCTGACCTCAATGAACCCCACATTCTTTTGAAGAACAAGGGGAGATCAAATTGAGGTATCCCACACAATGAAAGGAATGGATAAAATTGACAGGGAGTGGAGGTTTCCCCTTGTCGGGCATTCCCAGATGAGAGATCATAGTCTTAGGATAAGGGGCAGCAAATTTAAAACAGAGGTGAGGAGACACAACTTCTCCCAGAGGGTTGTGAGTCTTTGGAATTCACTACCTCATAGTACAGTGGATGTTGGAACAGTGAGTGAATTTAAGGAGGAGTTAGACAGATGTTTAATTGGTAATAGGTTGAAGGGATATGGGGAGAGGGCAGGAAAATGGGGCTGAGGAGTGTATCAGCCTTGATTGAATGGCGGAGGCTGAGTGTGTGGTGCTGGAAAAGCACAGCAGGTCAGGGAGCATCCAAGGAGCAGTAGAGTCGATGTTTTGGGCATATGCCCTTCATCAGGGTTTCATATTCCTGAAACATCGATTTGCCTGCTCCTCAGATGCTGCCTGACCTGCTGTGCTTTTCCAGCACCACACTCTCGTCTCTGACCTTCAGCATCTGCAGTCCTCACTTTCCCCTCCTGGATGGGCTGAATGGCCCAATTCCATCCCTTTATCTTATGAACCTATGAACCTATGTACCCCCATGTGGCTTGGTTTGGCGCGGGGTGGATTTGAACCAGGGCCACTGGGTTGAATCTAACAAAGTGTCTGTTTCAGGGCTTTCGAAGGAGACTTTCCCTCTGTGAGCTAGCTCACACAATTCTCTGCCACGCACTGATACAATTTTTTTGTAAATCTATTGGCACTTTACACTGTCCCCTGCCTGATCAACTGTCCTCATCACTGACAATCCCTGTCCTTTGCACCCACTGCTGTCTCCCTAACACCAGCCAGGCACTGTGTCATCATAGTGCTGAACATAGCACTTTGTAAAGACTTCAGTTGTCAAAGGTTTTTTTTTAATTAAACAACAAAGAAAATGAAGGAAGTGCCAACAGAAATGTAACTGCATTTGTCTCCCAATAAACTGGGCTTGCTTGCCTTTTAAGTGGCAAGTGTCAAGATATTTTCTAATCGACCTACTCAGGATTTTTATTGCACACCCACAGAGCAGATGGCTCTTAGAACCTGGACCCTTTGGTCCAGAGGGAGGGACACTCCCATTGCATTACCGTTGTCCCTCAAATTTACAGGCAATGAGCAATCACTTCATCCAGTTCAGATCTGTTGGAGGTGGGTGTCAGTTCAGTCCCCACGCTGCAGGACTCTCTTTCCTGTTGAATGTTCCTCCTGCACCACGTTCCCATTTTCCTCCTCGGAAGACAGCTGCTGTTCTCCAGCCTCTTAGGAGTCCTTTCATCCCTTCTTCACCCGTGCCAGATTACCGGGCACAGGGATCATGAGGTACACACTGCACCCTCAGAGGGTTCACTAGGGTCTATGATAGAGAAAGGTATAGAATCAAGATGGGCCGAAAGGCATCTTCTCCTCCATTGATAGGTTGGACATGGAGGAGGCTGGGTTATGACCAATCATCAGCCAACTTCAGAGCCATGGGAGCATTTTTAATATTGACCCTCAACTCAATAATTTCCCCTACCATTCCCCCCACCCCACCCCACCCCACCATTGACCTCCCCCGCTCCACGTCAACCTGCAGATCCAAACTGTCCCACATCATCCTACCTAGCTCTCCACCCCCACCCTCAACCCTGCTCACCCCCTCACCCTAAACTCCTTCACCCCCTCACCCTAAACCCCTTCACCCCCTCACCCCCAACCCCTTCACCCCCTCAGCCCCTCAACCCCTCATCCCCAACCCTGCTCACGCCTAACCCTGCTCACCCCCTCACCCTGAATCCACTCAGTCCTTCTCTCCTGAACTCTCCTCAACCGGTAACTCCCCAAACCTACAACCCTTCCTCACCCTCAAACTAAGTCCCCCACCCCGACCCCCCCCCCCAACCCCATGCAAACCTCAGAAATGGAGACCCCCAATAAACAGTCACTGTCTAATAAGGGTTAAAGGTCAGCATGTAAAACCGTTCACTTGTTGAGACACAAAGCCATTTTGGTCCCCTTGGATCCGGCAAACATCCCCAGCTCCCTACGACGCCATCCCTACCCCATCCTCAGGGGAAGGTGAAATGTTTCTTTTGCCCCTGTGGAGGGTGAGCAGCTGAGTGTCAGTGAGAGCGGTTAGTTAGCTGTACGGTGGGAATGTTTGTGTGGTGGTGCCAGAAAGTCCCCTCAGTGCCGGTCCTGATCAAAAGGCATCATCTGAGGAGGTGCCCCGTGTGGGCGGGTCAGTGGGAAGGCTGTGACAAAGAGTTACAGTTGAATCTTTTGTCTAACAATCATTCCCACATCAGCACAATCAGCAGAGCAATGGGCACATTAAGGCTGGAGTCATTACAGGCCAGAGACAGCATTACAACACAGACTGTGTAACCACCTCGGCATTAACCCAACAATCCCAGGTCGTCAGAACTTCCCTTGATTTCTACAAAGAGGAAAACTTGCTTTATTCCTGCTATTTATCCCAGGCTCTCCCCATGATCATGAATGTTTCATTTTTACTACGATATTAATCAATAAACGTGACATTGAGATTTCTTTACTTTTGGAGATTTTATTCTGGAATAAGGGAAAGAAGGAAGTTTAAAGAGTAAATGAGTTTGGGTTAAACGTGCGCCAGGGACCATTCCAACCTGAGGCCAGAGGGATGATAAAGCTGGTATTTGGTTGGGTGAGGGAGCGTGATATGGAGGTGAGGATTGGACAGGCTGAAACACATGCTCCAGTTTCTAATTTGCCCACCTCACAGTGAAGGGCCATTTTATGGAAATCAGTCATTGAGATCTACAGCCCTTTGGCCCATCGAGTTTATACCAATTAAAAACAACCACCTAATTCTTTTCATTCCCAGTGTTTGGCCCATACCTTTGGCATCACAAGTGTGCCTCTAAATCCCCAGAAATGTGATGCAGGTTTCTGCCTCTCCCACCCTGACAGGCAGTGACTTCCAGATCCTCACCACCCTCTGGGTGAAAAAGGTTTCTTAAATCTCCTTTCCTGCCCCTCCCCTTAAATCTACCCCCCCCCCCCCCCCGGTCATTGGTCTCTCTACCAAGGGGAAACATTCCTTCCTCTCTACCCTGTCTATGCCCCTCATCACTTTATACATCCCAGTCGTGTCCCTCTCAGTCTCCTCTGCTCTAAGGAAAACAACTCCAGCCTGTCCAATCTCTTCCTCACTCCAGCCCAGGTAACATCTGGGTAAATCTCCTCTGACCCCTCTCCAGGGCTATCACATCCCTCCCATAATGTGGATTCCAGAACTGCATATATATTTGTAGTGAATGGAACAAGGACCAGAGGGATCTCATTGACTATGAGATCCTTGATTTGCGTTGTTAGCCTGGGCCAATCAGGGAACCCTGGCTGACAGATATATACAGATGATTCAGAAGGTTTCCTCATTCTTGGGACTGTTAGCCCATCCTCTGTGCACATGTAAATAAAGGGTGACTTGGTGATGGGATACTGGCCTCTGTGCCAATATTACATTATTGTAGCTTATAATTATGTAAGAGTGGAAATTTCTGAAACTTAAACGAGGCAGCAATGCCAAAATCCCATTTCCTCCCTGCTGCTATCCTACGAAATAAGAACAGAGATCAAAGAAAATTTACAGCCCAGGAACAGGCCCTTCGGCTCTCCAAGCCTGAACTGATCCAAATCCACTGTCTAAACCTGTCGCCCAATTCCTAAGCATCTGTATCCCTCTGCTCTCCATCGACTCATGCATCTGTCCGGATGCAGCTTAAATGAATCTACCGTGCCTGCCTCTACCACCTCTGCTGGCAACGCGTTCCAGACACCCATCACCCTCTGTGTGAAGTACTTGCTGCGTGTATTCCCCTTAAACTTTCCACCTCTCACCTTGAAATAGATTGTTTCAATTGTTGGGCTACTCAGTGAACCTTTGTCACAGGAAAGGCAAACACTTCCTCCATTGGCTCCTTATACACTCCAGGAGAAGGTAGCAGTGACCCCAGTGAATGCCTAGACAGCAGGAAACATGTTCACCCACGTCACGTTGTGTTGCAGGAAGTCAGTTGAGTTTTGGCCTTGTGACAGGGGATTGGGAATTTTGTCCTTTCCACCTGAACGGCTGATGGAACACTCGCTGATGTCTAAATAGCTTAGTTCATACCCCCTCCCCCAAACTCTGTCTCCCCAGTACCTGGGACAGCCCCACAACACCAATCCCTAACACAGGGCAGCCTTTATATACTGCCTGTGACTTGATATAAGACTGGTATTGTACTTGCTTGGCGTGGTTTTCAGCTCAGTGTGGCAACAATGAATTTAATGTACAGTGAGGTCTTTTAGAAGCATTAGGGGCCCAGAACAATTCGCCTTGTGTTTCCAATTTTGCAGTATGAATGGTAAGTTAGATAAGACTTTGGGGCCTAGCTGTGTATCCCCTTTGTTCAGTCCCAGGTGAACTGGAACCATGTGATCAAATGTAAAAACTTGTTAAAATGAATAGCTGAAGGGACAGAGTCACAGAACGACAACATGTTTTCAGTCTGGTTGCTGTCCGTCTCCTTTTGAAGATGGTGAACATTCCAGAAACCACCAAACTTACCTCACATTGTAGTTGGATTTTTTTGGGCCTACACAGCAGCGCTGCCTGTCAACTGGAATTCACGGCCGGTGTGTTTTTTTTTGGGAGAGAAATAATGCCCTGGTTTTGGAATCCACAAAGGTTTGTGAAAGTGTCTTGTGCATTTGACAGCAGGGATAATGATTCTGGCTTTTCTTAAAAATGACAAGGAAGAAAATGATATTTTGCTTAAGGTGGGGGTGAGGATCACACGGGTAGCTGTAATGGATTGAAGGCCTTGCTTGTTGCTATGGGCCAGGGTCCCTGATGCTTCAACTGAGGCTCAACTGGAGCAGAAAAAAAGTGAAGTCAGATTGCCACCACAGGTAAACCTGAAGTAGCTAAAGACGTATGAAAAATAGTGAATAAAATAAAAGGATTGATCCTGTCGAAGGGCAATCCCATACTGAAAGCTTCCCATGTAATTGTCGCTTAATTTCTTTTGCTGACAGACCTGACCTCACCCACATCAAAGTATTTTCTGTGATACCCCAGTGAAGGTAAATGTTCTGACTCTGTGGCTGATGTTAAAGTAATTCAGGTGATTGTGTAACGATCTTGGTAAAGACATTACCATTACCTTAGCTGAGCAATGTGAACAGGAGTCCGTTGTGGACCAAATGGCCAGTGCACTCATGTTTCTGAGTCAGAGGGTTGAATTCCAAAGGTTAATCCAGGTAGACTCTCCAGTGCCGTACTGAGGGAGTGTTGCACTATGGCAGGTGCTGCCTTTCTGATAAGACCTTAAATGAGTCTGCCCACTCAGGTGGACATGAAAGAACCATGGAAGAGTAAAGGAGTTCTTCCTGGTGTGCTGGACCAATGTTAGTCTTTCCACTAATGTCAACTTTATCGTGGTCATTAGCACCTTGTCTATGGGAGCTTGGTGTGTACAAATTGGCTGGCATCTGACCTGCTTTGTCGCAGTGGCAACTGGTTCAGGAAACATTTTTCGCCAGGGTCTGCAGCTTTCTGGGCTGTGAAAGGCACAATAGTGATGAAAATGATCATAAAGAGGAGTCTAAATGTCATTTCAGGCTGCTCAAGTTTAAGGATTTTCAAACAGATTAACATTGGGATCATGGGAAGGGAGTAAGAGGTCTGAACCTCAGGACCCTGTGCTGCTTGGAAAGAGGAGGAGAGAAAGCAAGAAACAGCAAGAGGTCATAGGTTGCTGATGTGAGGTTAATGTTCCCAGGGCCTGGAGCAGGCTTAGGGAATAAACTGATGAAGGTGAGGAGTTGAAATTTCAAATTAACTTTTGAAAGTTTGTGTCACTTTTTTTTTTGCTAAGCAGTGACACACTCTGAATTCTAAATGTTGCTGTTTAATCTGTGAGTTAGTAGAATAGTTTGACAGTTTGACTGCTACATTTCCAGGTAATCAGTTGTAAACTGTTACTCGATGTGCCTTCCCCAGCTCACAGCACAGTTACAAACACTGTCACACTTCAATAGTACAGACGTTGCAGCCTCTTAGTGGGTGAAGACGGACAGATTTCATGAGAAATCTCAGAACCAGTAATGTTATAAAAGACCACTTCAGTTCCAGCCTGTAACCCACTCCTAGTTATCAGCTTTTCCATTTCAAAACCTTAGAATCCCTCAATTAGAATTCATCTTGCTCCTGGCGATCTGTTAAATCCGTGAACAAGTGGATTAGGTTCTAGTCTGTAACCCACTCCAGGGTACCTGTTATTCTATATAGAAACTATATTGAACCCCTCAATTTGATTGCAGTCTGTAACTCACTCCAGTATCTATTACTCTGTGTCGAAATAAACCAATACTCCAAATTAGATTCTCCACATAACTCACTCCTGGGATGTGGCATTCCACAAAGGAATCCATCAATTTCACCCACAGATTCCTGTAACTGGGTACTATAGGAGGAGCAGGGAAAGTGAGGAGCAGCTGGTAGACAATGCAGGATTAATGCTGGGAGCGTGAAAGTGTGACAGTTTGCAATCAGGGAGTAAGTAATAGGCATGTTGCTGGGCATAACACTGTAGGATACTCTGTGTGTATCATTAACACTGTGTGTTAATGAGTACAATGCTATGTTTATTACATAATAGCACGCATTATGTTATAGGGTATAAAACACAGGGCTTTACTGGGTACAATACAGGATTACTGGATATAATGCTGTGTGTTACTGGGTACATTATCTAACAATTCACTGTGAGTTACAGCATATAATACTGTGTATATTAAGTAATAACATACCGTATGTTATTGGGAATGATGCTATGTCTATTAGATAATGACATACTATGTGTGATTGGCTAAAACCTTGAGTGCATTATCTAATGATCCACTGTACATTATGCACTCTGTGTTACTGGGTATAACGCTGTTAATATTATATAATAACATACTGTCTGCTACTAGGTATAACATTGCATATATTATTTAGTTACATACCATGTGTAACTGGGTATAACACTGTATGTTAGATAATAATATACCCTGTGTTACTGGGCAGGGCACTATTAATATTGTCTAATATTGCACCATGTGTAACTAGGTATAACTGTGTGCAGTATGTAATTATAAACTGCATTATTGGGTATAATGCTGTGTATATTATGTAATAACATGCCATGTGTTACTGGGTAAAACACTGTGTATATTGTTTAATACACACCTTGCATTACTGCATTAACCCTGTTTATATTGCATTATAACTTACTGTGTGTTACTAGCTATGAGGCAGTGTATGTTATACGATGACATGCTGTGTGTTATTGGGTAAAGCCCTGTGTACATCATACAATAACACACTCTTTTTCACAAACAAAAACAGAAATTACTGTTGAAACCCAGCAGATCTGGCAGCATCTGTGGAGACAAATCAGAGTTAGTGTTTCAGGTCAAGTGACCCTTCCTCAGAACCCTTTCTGAACAGTACCCATTCTGAAAAAAGGTTCACTTGACCCAAAACATTAACTCTGATTTCTCTCCACAGATGCTGCCAGACTTGCAGGGTTTCTCCAGCAATTTGTTTTTGTTTTAGGTTTCCAGCATTTGCAGTCCTTGTGGGTTTTTTATCGAGTGTGTAAGACACTGTGTATCGCTGGATAACATACTGTGTATGTTGTACAAAGTAACACTGTGCGTTACTGAATATATCGACGTGTATTTTAGGCCATAAGACCAGGAGATGTAGGAGAAGAATTAAGCCATTTGGCCCAGCAGGTCTGTAATGCCAATAGGTCGTGGCTGATATGTTTCTCACCTCTGTTCTCCTGCCCTCTCTATATAACCCTGATTCCCTTACCAATCAAAAACCTATTTACCTCAGTCTTAGCTACACTCAATGAGTTGGCCGCCACAGCCCTCTGTGGCAATGAGTTCCACAGATTCCCCACCCTCTGGCTGAAGATATTTCTCCTCATCTCGGTTCTAAAGGGTCCTCCTTTCACTCTGAGCCTGTGCCCTCAGGTCCCAGTCTTTCCTATTAGTGGAAACATCTTCTCCATGTCCACTGTACTTAGGCCTCTCAGTATTCGTCAGTTTCAACCAGATCCCCCCTCATCCTTCTAAACTCCATTGAGTACAGACCCAGAGTCGCCAACCGCTCCTCATATGACAAGCCCTTCATTCCTGGAACATTCTTGTAAATCTCCAACACCAGCACATTCTTCTTTAGATACGGGACCCAAATTCTTCACAATATTCCAAATGTGGTCAGACCAGAGCCTTATGTAGCTTCAGTAGTCCATCACTGCTCTTGTGTTCTAGCCATCTTGAAAGGAATGCTGACATTGCATTTTCCTTCCCAAAGCCAACTGAATCTACATGTTAACACTAAGCGAATCCTGAACTCAGACTCCCAAGTCCCTTTCATATTTCTGGAATCTTTCCCCATTTAGAAAATAGTCTACACCTCTATTCTTCTTACCAAAATGCATAACCTCATACTTTTCCACCTTGTATTCCATCTGCCGCTTCTTTGCCCACTCTCTGAACCTGTGTAATTCCTTCTCTAACCTCCCCACTTCCTCAACACTATCTGCCTCTCCACTTATCTTTGTGTCATCTGCAAACTTAGCAAAAGTGTCCTCAGGTTCTTTGTCCAGATCGTTAATGTATAACGTGGGTAGTTGTGGTACCAATACGGACCCCTGTGGGAAATCCACTAATTGCCAGCTGCCATCCTGAAAAAGACCCCTTTATCCCCACTCTCTGCCTTTTGCCAGTCAGCCAATCCTCTATCCACACCAAAACCTTGCCCCGAACACCATGGGGTCTTATTTAGCAGCCTCCCAAGTAACAAAAATATCAAAGGTTTTCTGGAAATCCAAATAGATCACGTCCACTAGCTCTCCTTAGTCTAATTTACTTGTTACCTCTTCAAACAGATTTGTCAGGCAAGACCTCCCACTGATAAAGCCACACGGATTCAATTGGATTTTGCCTTGCACATCCAAGTACTCTGCAATCTAACCTTTAACAATGGACCCTAAAATCTTATCAACAACTAAGGTCAGGCTACAGTTTTCTGATTTCGATCTCACTCTCTTCTTAAACAAGGATGTTATGTTAGCCGTTTTCCAATCCTCTGGGGCCCTCCTTGACTGCAGTGATCCTCAGCTATCCCCTTCAGATGTCTGGGCTGCAGTCCATCTGGTCCAGTGGATTTATCCACCTACTATCCTTTCAGCTTCCCCAGTACCTTCTCCTTAGTGACGGCTACTACACTCACTTCTGCCTCTGCCTTTCTTGAAGTTCTGGTGTGTTGTTGGTGTCTTCCACTGTGAAGACTGTTGGAAATTACCCGGTTCAGTTCCTCCACCATTTCTTTGTTCTCAGTTACCACTTCTACAATCTCATTTTCCAGCAGTTCAACGTCCATCTTGCCTCTTATATATCCAAAACAACCCTTGCAAATTTCTTTTTATATTACAATCTGGCTGATTCTCATATTTCATCTTCTCCTGCCTTATTCCTGTTGGAGTTATCCTCTGCTGGTTTTTAAAGGCTTCCCAATCCTTTGGCTTCCCACTGATCTTCACCACGTTGTATGCTTTTCCTTTTGCTGTTATTCTGTCACTGACTTCCCTTTGTCAGCCACAGTTGCCTCGTCCTCCCCTCAGAATGCCTCTTCCTCCTCGGGATGAATTCCTGCTGGGCCTCCCAAACTACCCCCAGAAGCTCCTGGCCTTGTTGATCCCCCATATTCCCAGTCTTCCCAGTCTTCCCTTCCAATCAGTTCTGGCCAGCTGCTCCCTCACATCTTTGTAGTTACCTTTATACAATTGTCGAACTGTTACATCTGATTCCAGCTTCTCTCACATCATAGTCACAGCCTCCCAGGCGGGGGTTCCTACAGATTAAACTCCCTAATCGCGTCTGGTATATAAAAATACACTGTGTGTTGCAGACTATAACACATGTATATATTATATAATAATTTACCTTGTGTTACTAGATATGACGGTTGCATTAATGAGTGTTGCATTGTGTCAACTACATATTGCTATGCCCATTTGTTATTGAGTATAACATTCTGCATATTATATAATTGTGCATGATGCATAATCAGGACTAACGTGTACATTACAAAACAGCACTATTGGGTATAACATAATATCTCACTCTCTGTTACTGTGTATAAAATTGTATATATTCTACCATTTCATGCATTACTGGGTCTAATGCTGTATATGTTATACAATTGATACCATATGTTACTGGTTATAACACCATGCATATTATATAATAACATACCATACATTACTGTGTACAATGCTGTGTATATTATGTAATAATAGTGTTACTGGGTATAACCATCTTTATAGTCTCAAATAACTCTTTATGTGTTATATTCAGGTATAATGCTATGTATGGTATGTAATTATATACTGCCTGTTACTGAATAAACCCTATATTGTAAAATAACTGACAGTACCTTCCTGTGTATATTACATAATAACTCACTGTAACACACACAGCATTTTCCCCAGTAATGCAGGGTGCGTTACTTTATTATCTGGTAAGGTGTATTATATATATTATATAACAATTCACTGTGAGATACAGCATACAATCCAATGTATGTTAAGTAATAATGTACTGTGTACTATTGGGAATGACATGGTATCTATTAAATGGCAACTCCCCATGTCTTACTGGGTATGACATAACACATCCTGTGTGAATGGGTACAGTGCTCTGTATCTTTTATAATAGTAAACCATCCCTTACTGAGTAAAACACTGACGACATTATGCTTCACTGTGAGTTATTGGATATAATTCAGTGCCTATTATATCAAAAATTATCTCAGGGTTAAAGCATATAACACTGTCAGTATAATACAACAACATGTTAAGTGTTACTGGGAATGACACTCAATATTCTGTAATAATGTACAGCATGTTATCGGGTATAACCCTGTATACTCACTAATAGCACTCAGTGCCTTACTGAGTCTAACACTGTCGGCATTATAAAATAATGCACAGCG
Source organism: Chiloscyllium punctatum (assembly GCF_047496795.1). Lineage (NCBI taxonomy): Eukaryota > Metazoa > Chordata > Chondrichthyes > Orectolobiformes > Hemiscylliidae > Chiloscyllium > Chiloscyllium punctatum. Next base: position 98,215,019 of record NC_092756.1, on the reverse strand, counting down.
TGTTACTGGATGTAATGCAGTGTCTATTACACAAGAGCACATCATGCATAAAGGGGTATAATGTCAAGTATTACATACTAACAGGCAGTGAGCTACTGGCTATTAATCTGTGTATGCTATTCAATAACACATACATTACTGGCTTTCGTGCTGTGTAGATTACATAAAAGTATACCTAGTTTAACTGGACATAATACTGTATATAATAAGCTGTCCAGGTTTACTGCTGCTTATATTTTTAAATAAGATAGTACACATTATTGGTTCTGATGCAATGTATATTATATAACAACACACCATGGATTACCAGATATTAAGTAACACAGCCTGCGTTACTGGGTAAAACACTGTGCGTACTACATAACAATTCATTGTGAGTTACAGCATCTACACACATTTCATTATCTAATATACACACCATTAGACCCAGTAATGCATGGTATTTTATTATCCCATGTATACGCTGTTATATAATACAATATAACACACATGTGTAACTGGGTATCATAATGAGTCTATTATACAATGTTATATTAATATTATTGTGTATCTTATATAATACATAATCTTTGATTGGGTATAATGCTATGTACATTATATAACAGCCCACACCCTGAGATTCCGGGTATAATGCTATGTATATTGGCAGATACACAGTGAGCTACTGAGTGTAACACAACATATCGCATATAATGACATACCACGTGCTACTGGGTATAATGCTGTTTCTATTATGTAATTACAAGCTATCTGTAATTGGCTATAACAAAGTATTTTACATAATAACACATGGTATATTACTTGGTATTACACTATGTCAACATAGAACAACATGCCCTGTCTTCCTGGGTATAATACAATGTATATCATACAATAACACATTTTGCATTTCTGGGTGTAATGCTTTGTATATTATATAATAATATTTTTCATTACTGGGTATAATGTTGTGTATTTTAAGTAATAACATGCTGTATGTTTCTGGGTGACACTGTATATAATAATTCTTCGTGTGTGTCCAGGTGGAACACTGTGTCTATTATGAAAAAAACGCACATGTTTCTGGTTTGACAATGCTTTCATGTTAAGAGGTTATTTTATCCTGTTTTTGTGAAGTGAAGTTGTAAGGTAGAGGTACGAGCTGTTTCTAAGAAGGTAAACAATTTGTGAGGCCTTGGGTTTTCTTGAAAGTTGAAGCAATGGGAGCAGTCTGGGTGGGGCCTGTTCTGCCCGAGACCAGGCTTTCTAGTTGTTTTTAGTTTTTAGATTTAGTTTTAAACAGAAACCTTTGGGGAATCAAAAGAGTTCAGTGCTTCTGTGAATGTCTCCTTTCTGCTACATTTGCTGAAATTTCTTTTCTTGTTGTTTCCTCCTGGATTGGAGAACTGCATGTGAGAATCTGTGCCTGAATTTGCCATTTTACCAAGGGCTGTGTTTCTGAGATGTTACTAGATTGGAACAATACTTAGCAATTGGTGCTGTACTATTGTTTGGTTAAGTTTTTGAATAGTTAAGTTATTCTAAATTCCTACTTTGTTTTTGTAATTTAACTATAATGTCTAAATAATTTGTGTTTTCCTTAACACTGAGTAGTTTGACCAGTTGCATTGCATCTGAAACACAGCATTTCACATACACCTTTAAAATATAAAAAGTTAGGGTCAAGACTACCTTCTGAAAATATATTGAGGGGGTCTGGTCTGGTCCATAACACTGGGTAACTGGGTATAATATATATTTTGTGTAGAATTGGGGTGGCACGGTAGCTCAGTACTGCTGCCCCACAGCACCAGGGTCCCATGTTTGATTCCAGCCTTGGGGGACTGTCTGTGTGGAGTTTGCATGTTCTTCCTGTGTCTGCGTGGGTTTCCTCCGGGTGCTCCGGTTTCCTCCCACAGTCCAAAGATGTGCAGGTCAGGTGAATTGGCCATGCTAAATTGCCCATAGTGTGAGGTGCATTAGTCAGAGGGAAATGGGTCTGGGTGGGTTACTCTTCAGAGGGTCAGTGTGGACTGGTTGGGCCGAAGGGCCTGTTTCCACACTGTAGGGAATCTAATCTAATCTAATCAAACTGTGCACTGTGCTTTGCTGAGCATAACATTGCACATATTAGAGAACAGCATTGCATGTTATATAATACAGCATATATTACTGTGTTTAACTCTATAATATTTGATAACACAAAGTGTTGCTGGATGATATAACACACTGGGTGTTCGTGTGCAACACTTCTTTGTGAATTGTACAGTGGGTAAGAGGGACTCAGTGTACAGAATAATCTGTGGGACATTAATTTGAGTGGACTCAGTGAGTCAGGCGTTTCTGAATCCTGTCTCCTCTGGATTTGGCTCAGCGTGATGTGATAATGGGACTGTCACTCGTGTAATTCCATCACTTGCTTAGTACATGTAGGAGGCAGAACACAAGGAAACTCTATTCAGTAAGTGTATTACTATTCATGGCCAGTAAGACTGGGCTGACTGTGCTCACTGCCCTCTTGCACTGCTTTCTATGCCCCTTTCTTCATTTTGTAAGGAAATAACCTTTTAAACATGCTGACCTCTGACCTTTCCGAATTGCAGAGGGTTTGAGTGGGGTTCAGCAGCTGCATGACCTTGACAGCATTCCCAGTGTTGAGCAGAATGAATCCCGCCTTTGTGTCCCGACTTGTTTTGGTTCCTGCTTCAGAACGGCAGCTAGCTGGCACAGGCAGCCATGTGTTCAAGGCTGTTATAGAGGGAATTCCTTGTTCCACAAGGTGTTAGAAGAATAAAGTTGGGGAGGGAAGGCAGCTTTTCTTTTAAGCATATCTGT